>NC_142762.1:37924953-38224953 GCF_054948205.1 Urtica dioica subsp. dioica
CGCAGATCCAATTCGCAAGCAACATTAAAAGCTCACGGCCTACTGGTTCATCTCCATGCACATTTCCTATGAACTGTAACAACCAGCATCTTCGAGTTTCAGTCGGCTCGAAAAACCTCACCATAAGATCTTCAACAAAGTTCTAATCGTAAAATATAAGCTCACCTTGAATGCAGGTTCAGCTTCTATCTCCCCGGGCTTGTCAGAAATTTCTATGACCCACTATGAAATTTCGACCAAGCAAATATATTAAAATTAACAATTTTCAGGTATTCTTTTCCATATTTAAATATTTATGTGCAAATGAATTTTTTTTTTTTTAAAAAGAGGCTTTTTTGGAAACTGACTTCAGTGAGACGATTACCAGTGGTACTCCATTCACACTCTCCCCAATGCTGATAAATGATAATTCAAAAAAAAAAAAACACCTTGATGAGAGAAGAGAACAAGTCATCATAATTTGCAATGGAAAGACAAACTTTTTATAGTCAGAAGTGAAAAATTACCTGTAAATCCTTGAAATGTTACTGCATCTTTTTCCAAAGGCCTTTATAGCTGCTTCAAGCTCGGCATTTGTCATATACCCTTCAGCAACATCAACACTGCATCGAAAAATATCAATATCAACACACATTACATTCACTAAAAACGACACAGTTTTAGATTGATTCTTAAATTTATACCTTGTATGAGACTGGGTTTTCTCAAGCAACATCCTCGCGTGACCGTTATAACTGTCGTTTCCAAGACCTGAAATTTCCATGATTAAAACAGAACTAGTTATGTAGGCCCGTCCAACGAGTTCAGAAAGTGTGGATCTTCGGTTTCTTATTCCCAATTTGGCAAAGGATTTGAAAGAGAGTAAATCGAAGAGACCTGAAGTGGCAAACCCATTGTTACTACTAGAGCCTCCTCTAGCGAAAGCATGGACTAGTAGAGAATATATACTCAAAAAGAAGAAGAATGTTGAGCAATTAAGCTTCATCGAAGACGGTTATGGCATCTCTCTGATGTCGAAAACGAAATCTCTTAGCTTTAGCTTTGACTAATTCCGCACATAGAAGAAGAACAACGACGACGACGTTTAGCTCTTCTAATTTAGAATTTTATGGAGACGTCAAGAATTGGGCCAGGTGTATCATATTACCGGCCCATGTTTGGTTTCTTCAGGAATCACCCTCCGATTGTCACAAAATTAATGTACTTAATTTGCTTAAGCGGTTGAAATCACAACAACAGCACATTATTTCATTTGTATTATAAATTAGTCTAAATTGCATTCGTGTTTTTTTTTCATATTTGTCACGTATACAATGTCTTAACTATCTTTCTATTTTATATCCAATAAGAATCCATATCCACATTCAAACCCTAATCTCTCATCAAATTCTCTCCCAAACCCTGATCTCTCTAGCCCAAGCTCCGACCACCGCGCCGATCGTCGCTCCGACGAGGCCACCGCCGCCATAACTCTCATCGGAGCTCTCGCCGGAATCACTGACGCTTCAGATTATCGATTTCTTCTTCTAGTTTACTTTTGTTTTGTAAATATTTAATTGTGGTTCTACTTTCTTCTTCTAGTCTACTTTTGTTTTGTAAATATTTAACTGTGGTTCTACTTTCTTCTTCTAGTCTACTTTTGTTTTGTAAATATTTAACTCTGGTTCTACTTTAAGGGTATTTTGGTCTAATAATAAATAAGAGTGACTTACTTGCAACACGTTTTTTGGTGGTGACATAGATGCAATTTTGTTCATAAGAAGTAACTTTGGTGCAAATCTCTCTTTTTTTTCTATTGCGAAATAGCAAATGTTTGGGACGATTTGGGTTTCATATTTATGTAGAAATAGAATAGGAAGATTACGAAAACAGTGGATTTTTGTCGCTATTTTACGAAAACAAGGGGTCTTTTAAAACCTTACGAAATAACGGATTTTACTTTTTTAAGATCAAAATGCCCTTATTCAACGTACTCAGTATACAAACCAAATCTACGGGATGCAAAAATGTGTCGAGCTTCGCGCGACCATGTCGGAATTCGAATGCCCGTGGGAGGTCGTCTCTATCGTCGCCGTGGCTCCGACACTTCTCCCTGTTCCCGTCGATAAGCATCTAAAACGCTTGTGGGAGACCGTCTCTGCCATCAACACAGCTCTGATGCTCCTCTCTATCCTCGCCGATAGATTCCTCTGCCCCAATGGATTCGACATGTGGTATCAATATACAAACCAAATCTACGAGATGCGAAAGCGCGCCAAGCTCTGCGCTGCCACGTCGGAGCTCGAACACCCATGGGAGGCCACCTTTGTCTTCGTCGTGGCTCTGTCGCTAACAATATACAATAATCACATTATCAATATATTATATACAATATATCCCCCGTCGTCGTAACTCCGACGCATACAGTATACAATAATCACATTATCAGTATATAATATATAATATCACATAATCAGTATACTGTATACAAAAGCCAGTATGAGATGAAATAAAATATATATGATAGATATATATATATATATATATATATATTACTGATTAAATTATATATATATATTGTATGCTAATCATATATTGTATACGTTAAATTTATTGGACAACGACAACAAGAAGTCATGGTTTAAGCAAAACCTAAGAGTAACCAGGAAATAAATGAAGTAAAGTAAAAAAAACGATCATTCACATTTAAAATCCGCTTTTTTCGTAATGTAAAACGTTCATTTGTCGTTTTTTTCAAAAAAAAAAAAAAAAAAAAAAAGAAGATAAAAGCACACTATTAGATGCCAACTTTTCAATAGAATATGTAGTTAGATAACCTTGTTTCAATTAAACATGCACATACATTATTGATGGAAAACTTTCTTCCTGATAAATAAATTTAATGTTTGTGAAAGAATATTAATCAAATAGAGTTGTTATATTGACGTCCATGTATGTGTGCGACACTCTAAGTAAATAAAATAGTATTGATATATCAAAATGGGTTCAAATAACCTAAAATTTGGACTAACGTTTTTGCATCTAACTTCATAAACGAGATAGATCAGTTAACAAGGTGGAGCAGCACATCTGCTTATTTGACTCAAAATCTACTCGGTGCCCTTTGTGGCAAAGTTTCCATCAATTATGAATGAAAACTTCAACATCTGCAATTTAAATCACATTAGAGTGAATCATTGACTATTAAAAGACAATGACTCTATGTAATAGAGATTTGACCGAAGAATGTGAGATGATTATAACTTTCTTTGAACCAGACTATACTCCTCATAGTGATCGAAGGGCCAATCTATATCCTCAGCTCCCAGATTCTACCTCGACCCCTGGCCAGTAGGGTCGTTCATGGCTCTCGGACAAGATATCACATCCTCGAGTAATACCCATTCGCTCATTTAGGCATATCTAGCAAATTTACTTCTTCATGCTAGTCCCATAGCTCCCCATAAATACTCGCTCACAACACAAATTTACCCATCTCTCTCTCTCTCTCTCTCTCTCTCTCTCTCTCTCTCTCTCTCTCTCTCTCTCTCTCTCTCTCTCTCCCCCCTACAAATGAATTACATTCCCCACATCTAAATAATGGTCATCGTCGGAGTGTGCATCTGGGGAGACCCTTTAGTACCCCAATATTTTATAACATTTTTTCTTAAATGACGGGACACTAAAGACTCACTTTCTTACAAGATAAGAAAGACAATCATAAAACTCAACAATCATTGAACCCACATAAATGGTCGGACTTAGATTAAACCACATGCGTTTCGAGTGTTGTTCCAAAAATTGACATTAACAAGCTCCACTCAAATTACCACTACAAAATAAGCCATTGATGTGGTCATTAACTACTATCTCATTTTCCTTTTCAATAACTTGTACTTTATTTCAATGTTAACAATTTATTACTTCATATTTGCATCTGCTTTAAAATTCACGAACAAAATGTTCGCGATTCAAATTAATCGTTCAAAACCTCATATATAATCAGGTTGTAGTATAAATATTTGTGTGAATTGAGAAATAAATATCAAAACTTCATATATAATCAGGTTGTAGATCTCATATCAAGGTAACTGTATAAATAAGGGAAAATCATGGAGAGGGTTTTAAGGATTTGTTTTGCATGTATTCATGGACAATTAAAAATTCACAATATCTTAATCCCAAGTCCCATCAAATACAATTTTTTTATATATATAGAATTTGGAAACACTCTAGAATATATTGCATACTACCAACTTTAGACTAGTCTTTCATGATCTTAAGAGTCGCATGCGAAATAACAAATCCCAACCAGCGAACGTTCAAGAAAACATCACTAGCAAATCTAGCATTTTTTTTGAAGAGGTACTTATTCGAGTGGTTGATGTACAATTCAATTTATATTTGTTATTGTAGAAAATGAGAAAGGGAGAGAGAGAGAGAGAGAGAGTTATGAATTATCTTAATGTATTCTACTTGATTGAGTGAGTTTGGCAGGTTGGACACTGAAGCAGTGATTGGGATTATTGGGTTGGAGATTGAAGCTGAGATCGAGCTGAAGTTCGGATTAATGATCAACCAATTCGGCTAGTCATTATTACTCTCAACTGACGACCATAATTGAGAAAGTAATGACTTAGATCGTGGAAGGAAACATTCATTGATAAAATGAATTTTCAAGATGTGGTTTCATAGCGCTTATGTCCCTTTATGAGTTGCTGAGTAACTGAAGGACTTCATTGATTTTGGCTCGAGTTTTCCTTGATGATAGATGTGGATAAATACGAAACAGCCAAACATTTATGGAGGAAGTATGGATATGAGTCGTGTTTAAGGATATCTGTCAAGGAGGACACGAGCTGAAATTTTGAAGTTGAGGACTCAAGATGGCATCCGATTTTTGAGGTAGGGTTGGATTTTGCGAGGTTTGTTGTCAGCGGATGCTCAGGCCAAGGCTTTCGTCGCAGGTGATGAGACTTGATGAGTTAGTGCTCAGAGAAGAGATAAGATTAGGTTGATTGCCTACAAGCATGATTTCCTCCTACTTTCTTCGTGTTGGACTGCTAGAAGGCTTTCCAAAAAGATGGTAGTGGTTTCGTAATGAGAATCCGAACTCGAACTTCATCCAAGTCCTTGTTGAGACCGGATAACATATTGAACACATATTTGGTCTCCTCGATTATGTGGTAGTGCTTTGCGTCTTCAGGGCAGCTCCACTGGTGCTGTTCGTAAAGATCGATCATCTGCCATAGATGCGTGAGCGAGCTGAAGTACTGAGTGACATACATCTCTCATTGACGTAAGTCGTGGAGAGTGCTCTCAATCTCAAATAGCCTAGACACGTCTTTATGAGTTGGAGACGATTTTTCTAGCAGCTTCCCAAATTTATGCCGTTATGGAGTAGAGGATGAATGTTTTCCTGATTTTGGAGTTCATTGTGTTTATGAGTCATGACATCACCATGTTGTTTTCAGCCTTCCAACCCTTATATGCGGATCTTCGCACTTCAAAGCTTTCGCCATGCCGGCGAGTTAGTCGTTCTTTCTTTGCCCAAAGATGAAATGAGTACAAATCGTGCCACTGGAGAAAGTTATGGCCATTGAGTTTGTAACTCTTGAGATGATGGGAGAATTGATAAGGATTTGACTGAGTGTGCATTATTTGAGAGACAGATGAAGTGGTATTGAGAGCAAATGAGTTTTCGAAAGTGTTCATGGTGATTGAGTTTATGGGCTATGATACTATGTAGAAAATGAGATAAAATAGGAAGATGAGAGGAGAGAGAGAGAGAGAGAGAGTTCTGAATTTTCTGAATGAATTCTACTTGATATATATTGATATGAGATGAGAGTATCTATTCATACACGGAGACATAGAAAAATGTAGAAGGCTCTTTAGGAAATATACAATTTCATGAAAAATAAATATGTACAACTTTCAAAATGACATTAGGACTCGTGAACTTCAACAATTATCTATATACAAGCTTTACCCCCCGCGCGTTGCTGCGTAGCGGAGTGTTGTAAATATGAACAAATTATGTAAATTATTTATGATTGATTATGATATGTATAATACTGTAAACATTGTCGTTTCTCATCTATCACGCAGTGCATGGATATACATAAGCAATCTACAAAGTATAAATCACAAAAATATTCAAGTAGAAATTCTTAAAGGCAAACAAAAGTGCGATACGCATAGTATTTAAAATCTACCAAAGAATATACATCTCTGTAATTTTAATTAGCCTCATGGGACATTCAAGAAAAAAAATGTCTGAATGAAATGAGTTTTAGATTCTAATTTTCTTCGACATATCATAATGACTGAACAGCGGCTCCGAAAGTTTTGGGGGCAAGAGCTGCACCAAGAGATGGCAAGTCGGGGGCAAGAGAAAGTGAAGACCGTCGAGGAGGTGATCAAACTTAGACCCGCGAGGGGAGAAGAAGATTTTTTTTATAGAGAAGTGACCGCCATTGGTGGAGGTCAGACTTCATAACGAAGTGTTTTACCAATTTTAAGAATGTGTTTATATTTATATATGATATATGAATATTCTGGAGAAGTCATGGAATTTCAAGGGTCAATACTATCCTCGAGATATTTTGGTATATAAATCCATTGGAATATTATGGAGAAGTCATGTAACTTCAAGAGTAAAAGACTATTCTAGATATATATAATCTACGCTCACTTTGTAAATAATATTCTGGTTGGTATATTGTGTAAATTATTAGTAATTTGAAGGATAAAATTGTCAATTCACATTAGGCTAAATAGTAAACTGTGTCTAAATGAATAGTGATTTTGGGTTTATCTTTATATATATATATAATAATATGTTTTCCAGAGTTTACTTATGTAATTGTGTTGAAATGTTTATTATATTTCATTAAATTTTATTATATAATAATATAGACTATAAATCTCCTCTAAAAACAATTTAAAAATCATAGAAATATCTATATTTTGGTACTAAGATATAACATGCTAAATTCGACATATCTCGACTTTGTTGAGATATTAAGTTCATAGAACCATGATCAGATTTCACAATTTATCGTTATTATATTGTTGTACACCACACAAAGTATAAAGTAACCACAAAATCATAATCGACTGGATGCCGGTTTATGTGTGCTAAAATAAAGTTATAGGCTCATAGCCTTATTAGTGGTACAATAAAATAAAATAAAATAAAAATCTAAATAGACCATCAACAATGACATGTAGACCATTAACAATGACATGTAGACCATTAACAATGACATGTAGACCATCAATAAACCGAAAGTGTATAAATGTATTGTTCGTTCGCATCCACCTTAGCCTCGTAGAAGATGCATTTAATTTTTACACGTTTCTTCTACTATTCAACGTGGCAGTATTTTTTTATATTACAAATTAGTCAAATAATTAGCAGTTAAATGTTTGATCTAACATTTCCACATCTCATATCCACTAAACAACGTTTAATTCAATTGGCCATAGCCATATGTAGGTTGATTATAAACGTTTATAATATATATGGGTTGATATAAATTTAATATATCAATTATTCGTTTATAAATTACAGAATGTAAAGTGGATTACTAAGATAAAAAAAAAAGGTATATAAAAATGTAGTTGGTTAATATATTAAGGACCGTTCTAAAAATATGGCAAAAAACAAAAGTCATTTTTTGGTTTTAGTTCATGTTTGCCAAACTTTATGAATATAATCAAACGAACTGATAAGCAAAAAAAAAAAAAATCTGATTTGCTCTTATCTATTAATAAATTCGTTACTTTCTCTCTCCTATTTTTTCCTATTTTTTTTCATAAAATCTTCAAAAAACCATATCTATCTCATATGAACTCGAAATTGAGTGGTTCCAAATCCTACGGATTCGTGACGCCGAGATTTTCAAAAATAGATCCATTGTGTTTGATGAAAAATCATGTTTGATGCCATATATGTAGAAAAATCACGTTATTGCCTTAGACATGAAAATAATTGAAAATTTTTGGAAATCATCGGGAAATAAATAGAAACGTAAACATGATTTTTCATCAAACACAAGGTCTATTTTTTAAGATCTCGATGCCACGAATCTGTAGGATTTGGAATCACTCAATTTCGAGTTCGTATGAGATAGATATGGATTTTAGAAGTTTTGATGCAAAAAAAAAATGTTTAAAAAAATAGGAGAGAGAAAGTGACGAATTAAAAAACAAGCTAGAAAAAAGTTATATTTATTTAAAGAAAAATATGGAATTTTAACCCATTAATTTTAGTGCCACCTAATATAATTAGCTATTTTTAAAACTCTCCAAACGTGAGCTAAATCCCAAAACTTGAATTTAAGCTGTTCTAGTTACTTACAAAATTCATATATTAATTCCCAAATATCAGTACGACATTGTTAAAAAAACAGAACATGAGGGGATTGTTTGGTAGTTAACTCAAAAAGTTTTTGTTTTCTATTTTCTAATTTTTGTAGTTGTACTGAAAAATTATTTTGCAGTTGTTTTCAAAAAGCTGTTTGGTACAGTTTTCATTTTTGTTTTTGAGAAATTTAAAAAACTGAAAAAGTGTTTGGTACAGTTTTCATTTTTGTTTTTGAAAAAATGAAAAGAGAAGATGATGAGAAGGAGGAAAGAAGAGAAGAATTTTTTTTTTCTTTCCAAAAACACCTTTTATTTGTTTTTAGTTTTCTTTATTCTTTTACAAAACAACTGCAAAATTTAAAAAAAAAAAAATCCGAAAAATTAAACCAAACACATTTTTCGTTTTTTGTTTCCAATTTTTTTAACTCAAAAACTATTTTTGAGATGAGAACCAAACATAGACGAATACGCTCTGTCGCGCTCGATTCACGGTTCGTACAATTTTTATTTATATTTTTTCTTGATAGCGAGTAAAAAAAAAAAATTGAGTGTGTTTGACGTAATTCAATAAATAAATCATTATAATGACTACTTCAAGAAAAGGACTTACGATTCCCAAAAAAAATAAAAATAAATAAACAATTATTCAAGTGTTAAAATGCTTAGAAGACTTTTAAAAGTGAATTATTACTCAACTCCACTAATTTAACTTGCACTAAAGCAATAACTTTTTTTATATGGAGTGGTCCAAAAAAAAAAAAGTCAGAGACGTGGTGCTCAAATAGCCGTCCAAACACTTTGCAAGCATCACGTGATTTGGTTTGGTGGACATTGATGGTTCATATGGGCCCCAAATGTGCCCACCATTATAAGCCCAAAACAAATTCAACCATACAGAATGACACACGTGGCAGAAATGTGTTGCCCATGTTAACACCAGGATTAAACAATTATAAGAAAAAAAACCAGGACTACAACTGAACATTAGATTCGATAAAAAAAAAAAATAGTTACAATTATTGTTAGTTAAGTATTATATTAATTTAGAACCCTTGATTAGTTAATATTATTTTTTACTTTATTTTATTAGTGGGATTAGCCGACATTTACATCTGTTGCGACCCATCTCTATTTTTAAATGGACCGTCTTTTTACTATTTTGTCTGTTGTGACTCACTATAATGGAATTCTCGATCAGCTTGGTTTGTTCATTGAATAAAAATTGGAGTTTTCCTTAAACTGAAAAATCAGCAATATATTTCATTCTTAAAAAAAAAAATTGAAAATTAACAATACACACGCATATATAGGGTAAACCTAATAGCTTTTGTATAGTAAAATGTACATTATTAAGATACAAACCAATACACTTGGCACAACTTTATATTTTATTACATATCTAGCCCTTCCCTTACGGAATGATCTAGTTCATCACTAAAGGGAAAAATATGTTCCAACGTCACCGTCAATTTTTTTTAATGTGCATTCAAGAAAAGAAAAAAACATATAAAGACAGTATGGTATTGTATATCTTCACAAAATTAAGTAAACGGTTGAAGATTTACACAATTACTTTCACATTATATAATTTATAACTAAATTACTTCAAATATTTAAGATAATTGAAAATAAATTTAAATTTGAAAGTTGCGTTTTTTATATAATTAAACATCAAATTCCCACTTAAACTATGCGATGATCATCGTTCAATCCGATTGCTATGTATAATTTACTCAGTCAAATACCCATGCTATGAGCCCCAAGATTAAATCATTTATCAATTGACCATAACACAAAAACAAGCCATTAGTGGTTTTTTTTTTTTTGGCTCAACAAGCCATTAGTGTTGTTGTATCATTTATAATTATAATATATAAAAGTGATACTACAAAATTAAAAAAAAATATGCTTTAAGCTTATTACGTGCCACTTTCAAGATACTTAACTAGAATTAATTACTAATGCATGCGCCAACTTCATTGCTTATTGGTTCTTGTCATAAAAAAAAAAAAAAAAAATCCCTTGTACGAAAAAAAAACAATTTCTCAAAAGTCAAAAATCCCTTAAATAGTTATATATAAAAAAATAAAATAAAGAGTGAAATCAACCAGTTGCAAACGGGACACGTGTGAAAGAATTATAATGCATGTATGTAGCATAATGACATGGATCATTATAATATCATGGAATATATGTGCGGCGAGATTCGAGTGTATAGATCAAGAGCTCTCCTCTGATTGGCTGAAGAAATATCTAAGCGAAGTGAGCAAAATGCGCGCGTGGCTTCTCCTTCGCCAGATATTTCTGTCTCTGACCGAAATGCCTGCCCGTTCTTCCAAACCCACTCATTCTCTGCCTCATCGTCTCGGGCAGATCTGCCCCTTCCTCAGACCAACGTGGACACTTTTTTGTGATCTCTCTTTCTTTACTTCCAGCTTAAAACCTTCTCTTGAGCTCTATAGAAAGAAAGAAAAAAAAATCCGATAAAAACAAAAACTGCCACTAGAAGATTGCAACGCTGTTTAGAAAGATTAGATATCAACTTGGGCTGGTCACGTCAGCAATCTCATCGAACCCGAACGCTTTCCATGACCGGATATTGGTAGTGATCGACGTGAATATTATAAAAGTTTTAAGGGATCGATTAAAGACTAAAAATAATAAAAATCTTCTACACACTTGGAATATAAGGCCATTTTTCATTATTTCTCTTGAAAACTCGTTTCATGTGTTCTTCTACTATTATGTTTAGCTAAATTAATTTTTTTGGTACTTAATTTGGTCTAATGATAATTCAGTAAGATTGGGAGTTCAATTCTCGTCGGCAGTAGATGCGCTTAGAATAAATATTGTATTAGCATGTGAAATATCGACTATTGTTTCAATTATTTGTCCATATCTATTGCGTTTCTTTATTCATGTTATTTGCAAACAAATATAATTAATAATTTGTCACTATTTGATTGTGTGAGTGATCCAATGTCTTACCGATCACTAAACCTTTATTTTACTATTGCTACATTAAGGTTAGAATATAAAATCAGTGTAAATTAATACAGCGTAAGAACCTTCAACTTTTGCGAATTGTCGAAGTAGATTAATGAATTTAAGAGTTATGGTTTATTTATTTGGCGGAAATATCAAAGAAGAAAAAGAAGAATAATAAAGTGAAATGAGGTTTCAAAAATCTCTTACCTATATAAAACTCTCTTATTACTCTCGACTCCTCATATCACACTACAGTATCAATCATATAACTTTCTCGACAAATGTCTCATATGCCATTCATAATTGTTTAATATTTTTTTAAGTTACCAAAGCATGGTCATAGTTTTCCAATTTGATTAGATCACTTTGGTCACGGTAGACAATAAGAGTTCAAAATTATGGTTAAAAAAAAAATTCAAAATTGTATTTTTTTTTATGGTTAACACTGTTTTTAAAAATTTAAATTTATTGTGGAATCATTTTTTTTTTAATCATTAACATGAACTAGTCAGAGAAAAAAGTATCTCGTTGTAGAGCTGCTACAAATACTTCTATTAACTTAACTGGTTAAGGTTCTTAACTATCATCACCTAAATGTCTAGCCAACTGCTGCGCCTCAACGCATGTTGGGGAGAACCAGTTAGCTCTGTGAACCAATAATATATAATTGAGGTGACTTTTGTTTAAAAAAAATAGTGAATATGAATTAGGAAATAACATTGAGATCTCGCGTTTAAAAATGATAACAGCAAAATAGAAGAATAACACATTTTTTTTATTTGCATGTCAACAAATGTACTAATTTTATATATTAGTAGTAATCATAATATTATATTAATTTGATATATATTGATAATATTATTAAATTAATAGTGAAAAAAAACTCTTCAATATTATATTGATAACACTAAATTACATGAAAATAAAATAAGATATAAAATTTTGTTTCGCATCTTATATGTAAATTATTTAATTAATCAAATAAAATATATATTTTCTTGTTTTGAAAACTAGAGTAATTGCTTCTGGAGCTAAATCATGAATAAGAACACTGTTAATATGGACACTCATTCAACCACGGTACATCGTTTTGAAATTACATAGTGTGAGCTACACGATTCATATATCGGGGTACACGTGGACACAATAAATTACTCTAACCTCCCTAGTAGCCGTTTAATATCCTAGATATATATCTAGCAGAGACGACAAGAAGATTATCATTCCTAACAATGTAGATGCGTAGACCATATTCTTCACAAAGAACAACCCTTTATGGATCACAATACTTTATGTTACAAGTGACTCGCATGTGTTTGTCATCTGCAAAAAGTGTTGACCACATTCCCATTGCTACCACTCATGACACTTCCTAGACAAGTTGCCTTTCCCGCCGTGGTAACGAAGCATCCAGATTGAGCTCACCTGGCCTTAGCGGGAACCATCTTGCGTTCTCCTATCGCTGATGACACCGAGTATGACGTAAGGGCACATGAGCGACATCAAATTAGCAAGCCATTTCAATTTTGTTGGAGAAGAAAGTAATCTATACCAAATACCATGCACCCCTTCCTAAGAAGAACACTGCCAAATATACTACACTATGTCCTAAAAAGCTTACATGTTGTGCTAAATACGATTCCAAAACACCGAGTTTTTCGCATTGAATCTTCAACATTAAAAGAACATGCGGGCTGATGTTTTCAGCTTTCTCCAACTGCAAAAATTTATCAAGCACTCTTTATAGGCAATCATTAAGTGGTCTCAAATAAACATTGTACAAGTTACATAGGTTGGAAGACAATCATTAAGTGGTCTCAAATAAACATCTTTATCTCCAGGGGGCATCTGCCACAAATAACACCAAAGTCGCTTATTTTTCACTATTTTCCCTATATATACTCTCTCTCTTATTTTTTTTTTCTCTCCACAAACAAACTTAGGATTTCTTGGTTATCAACCACCATTATCCTATCTATATGGAGTGACACACCACGCATCGGTCTTCTCCGATCGGATTTTGCCTCGTCCATCCCATCGGATTCCGCCTATCCCATTCCGACAGTGCTCTGATATGGTCTCACCTTCGCCAACTCCATCTCCGACCATCTCAACGATGTCATTACGCTCGTCCTCTCCCTCCGCCTCACCCGGCTCTGTGGCCCGTTCCGCCACGACTCCTCCCGTGCGTTGGTGGCGTTTGTTGTTTTTTATGGTGTGTTTTTTTAGAGAATATGTTGTTTTAGTTTAGTTTATCTTTTGCATTTAGATTGTTTAAGTTTTGATGATTTGTCCACTATATGGTTTTTGTGTTCCAAAGACAATTATCGGGTTCTTAGTTCGAGTTTGTTGTTGGTCTTTTTGCGGTGCAAACACTTGAACACTTTTCTCCAAAATTGGTGGTCCTCGATAACTTTGGTTCATTCATTAACCTTTGCGAATTTGAAAGAGCTAATAAGTTGCTCGAATTTAAGTGTGATTTTTATTTTGTTTTTTGGAAGTTTTCACATAATGTGCTTTCATCCGATTTTATTTTTGAATTATTGTAGTCTTAAAGTATGATTTTATATTGTTAAGAGATGTATGATATCAGTATTCTAAAATTTCATATTCATTATCTATTAAAAAGTTTTGAGCTACCTTTATAAAAAATAAAATAAATAAATAACAATAGAGTCAAAATTATTATTTACATTTTATGAGACAATTTAAACTTCATCTCTGCGATCCTTGAGCAGTGCCCCCTAAATCTTTTAGGGGACATTGTTCTTTCCATTAAGTTTTACTCCATTCCCACATGAAAATCGAGATAGATTGAAGCCAATTCTCACAAAGCGATGCAGGCATAGGTTGAAGGTGCCCATTTCTTCTTATAAATTGCGAATTTCAAATAAAAAAACTAACAAATTTTTTTACTAAATTTGACGAGACAGATATTCATATTCCTAAAATTTGCTTTATAAGTTAGATATTCCATTTCTAAAAGAAACAACATAAAAGTTAATATTCTCCATTAACAAATATAATTAATAATTTTTTAATATAAAAAGAAATAATATTCTAAACAACACAAATATCATCTTTATTATTAAAAAAAAAAAAGCATTCCGACAATCGGATGGTGGTGTCATTCCCAATTCATGTCTTCGGACGAAATCTAGAGAGAGACCGCATGATTAGCCATGCACCTCCGCAACAGAAAAGCAAAACTCCTTCGAAAATATCTAGGACTCAAGCGGGTCCCACACTCCTCTTCCTCTCCAAGTGGCAGAAAATGAAAAACCCACCAAATTATAACCCATATAACAAACAATTAATTAAATCATATCAAGCTTAAGCAAGGGCATTTATGTAAATCCAACTCGGCCACGATGTGCCTTTTCCTTCCCCCAATCGCCCGATTCAGCGTTCATTTATTTTATTCCTCCTCTTTGACAGCATTTTGACCAAACTAAATAATAATTTTATAATTATATAATACTTGTGTATGTATACATGTATGATGGGCATGGAAATGCATGTATGGTATCTGAGTGGGCAACTGGGCTAGTTAGGCGAGAGGAAAATATCTTGCCACGTGGGCATCAATCTTAAGCGATGAACTGGGAAGCCACATAAAGATCTTCTCTTCTCTCTCTTCTCTCTCTCTCTCTCTCTCCTCACTAGGCATACAAACCTCTCAAAACTGACCCCAAAAATAGAAGGAAAAAAAAATCCTACGAATCTTCTGGAAAAATTGATGTCGTGATTTTTACTTGTTGGAAACCATTTCTAGCGGCAAAGCTCAATTATCTCACCAAGTCACCAGGTACTAATTTGTCTTATATATATATTTTTTATAATTATTGTATCTAGAGGTGTTTTTACTGATTCTTAGTATTACATGCTAAAATTGCTAAAATTGGAGGATAGTAATGAAGTTTTAATTCGGATATAGGGCACTAGAGTGATTGTTGTTAATTTTTGTAAGAAGTTTTGTGGTTCTTGTAGAGTCATCGACTGGAATTTTAGCCAAGAGAGTCTTAATTTTAGTTAATTTTTCAAAAACAGTAATAGTAATATCAGATTCAGAGGCAAGGGTTTTCTGGCGTGGTTTTTGACAGAGTGCTCTTGTTTGGAGACGTTGAATTACAAAATTTGGTTGATTGATTGGTAGCTTTTGGGGATTAGTCCTTGATTTTTTTTTAAGGAATAAGGGCTAAAAGGTCTTTTCAGTATTTCGATGGCCGAGGTCGAGGTCCGGGAGAGATGGATTGATCGTCTACAGTACTCTTCCTTGTTCTGTCCTCCTTCTCAGGATGAGCACCAAAGAAAGGTAATCCATAATTGTAAATCTAATATAATGTTTATTCATGAAATATCCCAGTTCCTGAAATGAGATAGAAGATCTTTTTACTGAATACGATTTGAGGGACAAACTGAACAAATAAGGAAAAGACATAAAACCTTAATTTCTAGTATTGGGCTCGGTTTGACGTTATCACTCTCGTATATTTAGTGTATTTGACTGTGTTATAAGGCAACCCTTTGTCGAAGATAGCTTGCTATGCGTCATGTTAATTATCATTTAGTTCCATCTCAAGACTGATTAGTTATGATAGAGTTAATTCGTGACCTAATAAACATTGCTAAATCCCAAGATATTTTCGATTTGGGATCCTTAACATGATCTTTGGAGCTAGTGCTAGTTTGACTTTTGTGAGCTCTGATACCATGTTAAGTATCATGGGTTCAATCTCAATATTTATTTACTATGAGATGAGTTACTTATCACCTTATAAATCATGTTAAGTAGACCCTTGATGACTCTTGGCAATTATCACTTCCAAGATTGCTTCAAAGTGTTTTCCTTAATTTTTTTTTCTTTCTTTTCACAGGCTCAAGTTATTGCATACGTGGATTACTTTGCCCAGTTCACATCCGAGCAATTTCCTGATGACATCGCTGAGGTTTTTTGATTTTTTTGTTTTTTGTTTTGGGTTTTTAAAGATTTTTCGACAACTTTTATTTGACACTAGTGCTAAGATATAAATTTTTGTCTTGGCAGCTTATTCGTAGCCGATATCCATCAGAAGAGCACCGCCTTTTTGACGATGTTTTAGGTACTGATTTGTTTAGATGTTTGTGTAATCAATGATTAGTTCCAAGGCTTTACTTAATATATATTTTTTTTTTAATTTTAAAAATGTACGACTAATTATTTGTATCTTTCAGCCACATTTGTTCTTCACCATCCCGAGCACGGGCACGCCGTCGTGCTTCCAATCATTTCCTGTATCATCGATGGCACGCTCATGTATGAAAGGACAAACCCGCCGTTTGTTTCTTTCATTTCTTTAGTTTGTCCAGTGAATGAGGTACATCCAATTTCTTGCGTCTTTCCATTCAATTTTTTTCCCCTCTGATTTCCTTCCCATTCATCTCCAGTTGGGTGTTTTAAGATTAGTGAGTTAATTTATTTTTGCTTACCTAGAATGAGTATTCCGAGCAATGGGCACTGGCATGTGGGGAGATTCTGCGAATTCTCACTCATTACAACCGTCCGATATACAAAATGGATCACCAGAGCAACGAGACAGAGAGAAGCAAAAGTGGTAGCCAAGCGACGACGAGTCAAAGCCAGGCTACAACAAGTCAACCCTCCAGCTCACCACCTGCGACGCAACAAGATAGGAAACCTATAAGGCCTTTGTCTCCTTGGATAACCGATATTTTACTCGCTGCTCCTTTGGGTATCCGAAGCGATTACTTTCGATGGTAAGTGCATGGATTTGGTCTGGGTTCACTCTCTTATCAGCCTAGTTTCTCTGTGATGGGTCACAACATTACTGTCACATGGCATGGAATCGTATGAAGAGGAAAAAGATAACGTCACTGCTTTTAAATCCAAGGGATTACTGATAGTTTAAAACAGGATAATTCATAGAGGCTTAAAAAGATAACTCTCCCACATCATGTGTGCTTTTTTATTTTATGCCTCATTTTCAACCAGTGTCTATTGATTTATTTATAGCTGGTTTAATTCACTGACAGTTATCGAGCATCTAGTTCTTGTGTTGCTTTCTTTATAAGTTCCATTGGCTAAGTTTGTGTAATTTTTTTTGCATGCATCAACAGGTGCAGTGGTGTGATGGGTAAATATGCTGCTGGAGAGCTGAAGCCACCTACTACTGGTAAGTTGGGCTTATCTGGTTCATTTAATACACATCTCATCTCATTTCTGAACCATTAGCATGAAAAAATTTGACGCTGCAAGATTTGTTGAATGAATTTGCAAATTATGTATCTTCATACCTAAAGTGGATGTTGCTATCGAGTTTGAAATTCCCTCAATTTCAACTTGAATTTATTGTCTTCTACGATAAAGGAAAATGTTAGTGCCCGTAATTTTGTTTTTCTTGTTGCACACCTGCAAGGCTTACCTGGTGCTAATCTGCCAAAAAAAAAAAAAAAAAATCTGTTACAGCCACTTGATATGGGTCGTGGCGATTTTGAAGAATTATAATCCTTAAGAGACAGACTACTTACAATTGGTTTACTTTATTCGTATTTTTAGCTACTCGTGGATCGGGGAAGCACCCTCAACTCCTCCCGTCAACCCCGAGGTGGGCTGTGGCTAACGGGGCAGGTGTCATACTCAGTGTTTGCGACGAGGAAGTTGACCGCTACGAGACTGCCACTTTGACCGCCGCCGCTGTGCCCGCTCTTCTGCTTCCTCCCCCGACCACAGCCTTGGATGAGCATCTAGTTGCCGGCCTCCCCGCTCTCGAGCCGTACGCTCGTCTGTTTCACAGGTCATGAAAAGCTTCTGCTTCTTTTTTTTTTTTTTTTGGTTTAGGAAAAAGAATTGTTGTAAAGGCTTTGCTGAATTATTATTACTAATCTATCAAATTCTCTCTGTTAGGTATTACTCCATTGCCACGCCCAGTGCCACCCAAAGACTTCTCGTTGGGCTTCTAGAAGCACCGCCATCATGGGCTCCAGATGCACTCGATGCTGCTGTGCAACTTGTGGAGCTTCTTCGGGCTGCCGAAGATTACGCAACTGGAATAAGGGTAACGCTGTTACTATCTCTGCATTTTGACATTTAAAAAAAAAAAAAATTTGTTCTATATTTTTTGGTTATTTTGAAGCTAATAGCAACCATTTCGTATTCTACCGAAATTTGTCGAGAAAGCTCGTTGCTAGCCATAAGCAATAGATTCGATTCATTCTACGGTGGAGACATCACTTTCAACGTTATCTGAGCAAATATTTTTCAATTTACAGCTTCCTAGAAACTGGATGCATTTGCATTTTCTGCGAGCAATTGGGACGGCAATGTCAATGAGAGCGGGGATAGCGGCCGATGCAGCAGCGGCTTTACTTTTCCGTGTCCTTTCACAGCCTGCACTACTTTTTCCTCCTATAAGGCAAGTTGAGGGCTTCGATGCTCAACTCGGGCCCTTAGATGGTTATATTTCATCGTACAGAAAGCAGGTATGTACATATATATATATATATATATACACACACATAATCATATGATTGTTTGGTAGTCTTTGAGCTTATGAAAATCATTCTGCCCAAGAAAGCAGAGATTCTGAAACATTGGGTTTGATGATCAGATTGAGGTGCCGGCCGCCGAAGCAACTATAGAAGCCACAGCTCAAGGGATTGCGTCGATGCTTTGTGCACACGGCCCAGATGTCGAATGGAGGATATGCACAATATGGGAGGCTGCTTATGGCCTTATCCCTTTGAGCTCCTCCGTTGTCGATCTCCCGGAAATAATTGTCGCCACTCCGCTTCAGCCGCCCGTTTTGTCCTGGAATCTATACATACCTCTCCTTAAGGTCTTGGACTACCTTCCCCGCGGGAGTCCCTCTGAAGCGTGCCTCATGAAGATTTTCGTTGCCACGGTGGAAGCGATTCTCCGGAGGACTTTCCCGTCTGAGTCCACAATCGAACAGAACAAGAAAAATAGGTACTTTCCCGGGTTGGGATCCGCCTCGAAAAACCTGGCGGTCGCTGAGCTTCGCACGATGGTCCATTCCCTGTTCTTGGAACCGTGTGCGTCCGCCGAGCTGGCGTCGCGACTATTGTTTGTGGTGTTGACCGTCTGTGTGAGCCACGAAGCCGAGTCGAATGGGAAGAAGAGACCCAGGAACGAGGAAACTAACCACCAATCTGACGAAACCACAGAGGATTCGCGGAAAAGGTCTGGCAAGGTCAGAGACCTGCAAAATAGAAGGACGAAGAAACAAGGGCCGGTGGCGGCGTTCGATTCCTACGTTCTCGCCGCCGTTTGTGCTCTTGCTTGCGAGCTTCAGCTATTCCCAATAATTTCGAAGGGAATCAACCGTCCACAGTCGAGAGACGGAAAGAACGAAGCAAAGCCCGTAAAGATTAATGGGACGGGCGATGGGTTTCAGAGCAGCATTGACTCGGCGGTCGGTCACACACGCAGAATCCTGACGATTCTGGAGGCACTTTTCTCGCTCGAACCGTCTTCTCTCGGAACCTCATGGAGTTACAGCTCGATCGAGATTGTTGCCGCGGCGATGGTCGCGGCTCATGTCTCGGACTTGTTCAGGCGGTCGAAGGCTTGCATGCACGCCCTCTCGGTCCTGATGCGGTGCAAGTTGGACACCGAAATAAGCACAAGGGCGTCCTCGCTTTACAATCTCATCGATATCCACAGCAAAGTGGTCGCGTCGATCGTGAACAAGGCCGAGCCTTTAGAAGTGCACTTGATGAGCACGCCGGCTTCGAAGATGTACCCTTCAGGCTCTGATAGCAAGAGGCATACTCACCATGCCAATGGTAGGACTTTGGGTTCGGGGCAAGCGTCTTTCTCGCAACCACCCAAAGGTTTACCCGATTCAGAATCGAAACTCAAATCCGTGGGCTCCTCAAGTTCTGGCAATGTCTCTTGTAATTTGGGTAAAGGCATTGCAAGCTTCCCCGTGGACGCTTCGGATTTAGCCAACTTCCTCACCAAGGACTGGCAGATAGGATTTAATTGCAGTGTTCAAGTTTTTCTTGGGTCGATGCTGACAGACAAACAAGAACTGTGTTTCTCAGTTGTGTCGCTGCTGTGGTACAAGCTGATCTCGGTTCCTGAAACCAAACCCTCCGCTGAAAGCACTTCTGCCCAGCAAGGATGGAGACAGGTACAGAATCTAGATGACTATTCTCGCTCGTTACAGCACCAGATCGTTTAATTTTGAAATTGGATTCATGTTCTTCGTCTCCTCTATTTTTATAGAATATTTTCAAGTTTTTTTGGGTTTTGATCATTCAATTTGTGAAATCCTGCTTGGATTTGTATTACCTACCTTGGATTTTGTGATCTTTGTGTTTTGAGAAACTCAATTCTATCTTATTACTTTACATGTGTTTCTTCAGAAAACAATAACAAAGTCTTTCTTAATCTGGTGTTTCCAGGTAGTTGATGCATTATGCAATGTAGTGTCAGCATCACCAGCAAAGGCAGCAACAGCCGTCGTTCTTCAGGTCTGTATTCATTTTCCGTTTCATTTAAATCTTCCTTTTCTGGGTCACTGATCTTTTGACAGCACAAAAACCCGAATTAGCTTTTGACATTTCATAACATAGTATCCCAAGAATTTTGCTTAGTCAGTTGTCAAAATCAGTGGTCTACTTGTTTTTATTTATTTATTTTGGATTTTATTGAGTCTCAATGACCTCATCTGGTTCATCACTTTCATGGCGTTGGGTGTGTCAGGCGGAGCGGGATTTACAGCCTTGGATCGCCAAAGACGACGGCCAGAAGATATGGAAGATCAACCAGCGCATCGTAAAGCTGATCGTCGAGCTTATGAGGAATCACGACAACCCGGAATCACTGGTGATCTTGGCCAGCGCGTCGGATTTGCTTCTACGCGCCACCGATGGCATGCTTGTTGATGGAGAAGCTTGCACTTTACCACAGCTGGAGGTAAATCACAATCTCCCTCCATCTCTCTCTCTCTCGGATTGAATATGGCTGAATTATCAAGCAACTTCGTTGTTGTAAAATTTTGACCCAAGAAATTGAAGGCTGAATTTTTCTTCTGTCTCAGCTACTTGGAATCAGCCAAGTCTTTTTTTTTTTTTTTTTTTTTTTTTTTTTTTTTTTTCCCTTCAATAAAAGTAAATCAAGCATGATTAGATCATCTTAAAAGAATAGCCTGACAAAAGAGTCAGTCAAAATCTAATTCAGAATTCGCCATTCTAGTAAAAATCGAAGAGAGAAAAATTAACGGTTTTTCCCATTTGGACTAAAAACTGACAGCTACTGGAGGCAACAGCAAGAGCAGTCCATCCCGTGCTGGAGCTGGGAGAATCGGGCTTGGCTGTCGCAGACGGCCTTTCGAACTTGATGAAGGTAAAATTACTGAAAATACCCTCCAATCAAGTCAACAAATCGATATCCCCCGAGTGTTTGATGATATGATGGCGTGCAGTGCCGTCTTCCGGCGACCATCCAGTGCCTGGCGCACCCGAGCGCCCACGTGCGAGCGCTCAGCATATCGGTGCTCCGCGATATCGTCCACACCGGTCCGATCAAAGCCACCATAAAATCGGTGGAGATCAACGGAAACCGAGGCCCCACGTACAAGTACTACAACCCGGACGACATTGACTGGCTCGCCGATATCGAGAAGTGCCTGAGCTGGGAAGCTCACAGCCGCCTCGCCACAGGGATGCCCATTCAGTTCCTCACTGCCGCCGCCAAGGAGTTAGGTTGTGCTATCTCCTTGTGACCCACTTTAGATTCCTCGTTCTAGCGCTTAACGTATGAAGAATAGCGGTGCTTGATAAGTAAATATTCATTATTATCATGCCTTTTTTTTTTATTGCCCCTGTCCATTAATGCCTCAGAGGGTCCAAAGATATTATCACTGCTTTGGTCCGAGTCTTGACGAACTTATTGATCTTCCTTCATTGTGGTTGATATGATTTGGTTTATCGAATTTCGGCTGAGGACATCCATAAACCAGAGAGAGCCTTGTTGATTCGGTACTCTGGTTCAGCTGGTTTTTGTACTATAATTTATAACAGGTTCATAACTAACGTTGGTGTTTGTCAATTCTTGTTTCTTGTTCTGCCGAATGTATAGATTTTGGGGTTCAAGTTATTGTATCTTTTTATTTATTTAGTTGAGAGCAACTGAACTTTATGCTAGGCCGTAATTGATATGTATGCGTCAGCTGTGTTATATAGCGACTATAGAATAGAGCTAGATCGAAGTTACACTATAGATAATATTAGGATTAAGAACCAATCTATATAGAAATGGTTTTTTTATTTTTAAAAAGCGGCACCTAGAATTGGGCATCGATCTCCATATTGTATGACTAGCATTGAAGAATTTTCATAATATGTGTCGCGGCTCGCGTACTCGCGGGTTGTGGCTCTTCGACATGGGAAGTGTTTCTTCAAGTGCAATATCGACCTTTTTTTTTTTTTTTTTTTTTTTTTTTTTTTTTGGTAGTCGCTGTTGTTCAAAGGAGTAGCTGTTGCGCTTAATTCAAATTTATTTGTGATTATTTACAATGAAATTCAATATTTGCGGTATCATCTTTTATGATCTTTAATATTTCTTCAATGATAAAGACAAAAATAAAAAAAACGAGTTTTTTTTTTAAAATTAGTTTTGCACGTGTTTGTCGGAGATCGTCGGAGATCATTAGAGGTCGTCGTCGTCAAAAAGAGTGAGGACCGAGAAGATAGAGAAGTGATAATTTTTTTCTTTTCAAAATGTGATAAAAGTTTAATTTTAATTAGTGTGGACATAAAAAACGCCAGTTATATTCAATTTTAACTAGTGTTGAATATAAAAAAATCAAATAATTAAACAAGGATAAAATAGTAATATATCAAGTAAATAATTTCCTAACATATTTGGAATGACTATTAATTCAACAAAAATAAAACTTTGGCTATTTCTTACTCAGAAAGAATAATGCAAATGGCTTAGGTTAAGAAAACTATCAACAATTTAAGGAATTTACAAAGTGGAGAAGCCTTTAAACTTGAGCTGATTTGTACACTAATTATGCTTCTTAGTTTATAGTTTAGATTGAGAGAACTCTCAACAAATGGCTTAGAGTGAGAGAACTCTCAACAAATGGCTGTTTTGTACACTAATTATGCTTCTTAGTTCATAGTTTGTGTTTTAGAAGGAAAAAAATGATATAAGCCAAATAAGAAAATCCCTATCAATATCGTTGTATAGAATTACAAGGCAACAATCACGTGGTGGTATTGCCACGACAGTTCTCGTGTCCTTGCTCTCATAAACACTTGAAAAGAAATGCCTTTCTCTCTCGGTCAATATATATTTTCACTCTCTTGGTTCTCCCTCTTCTAATTCCGAAATTCTTCACCAGCATTAATCTATATCATCGTCTTCGTCGATCAACGTGTGTGCAAATTCAATCTTAATTCGCCGTTTCTCTATCAATTTTTGTTTGGCTCTTTGTTATTGTGGTTCCGTACTTCGCAAGAGGATTTTGAGCGACGATTTTTGGTTTTTGTTTTTGTGTAGGTTATTTTTGGGGGTGAATTTTGAAGTAATCGGATATGGGAAAAAAGAGGAAGTCCATTGCGACGAGACTGGACGAGGTCGATCGAACCATGTTCGCGTCTTTTAGCACCGCCGCGAATTCGCTATCTCAGCTCTACACTCAGGGCATGAACCACCAAAAGCTCTCCTTCCAAGCCGGTGAAAGACACGCTCTTGTAAGTCTGTTTTCTTTTTCTTTCTTTCTTTCTTTTTTCTTTTTTTGGGGTTTCGCAAGCACAGTTTGTTCGGTTAAAGATTTGACTCTCTTCTAATGTTGGTACTTGGTACACATGCATTTGAAATGTGTTGTCACTGATTCGTGTTTTAATTTTATTTAATTTCTTTCTTAATTCATTGAATGTGGTGTGGTTTAGATGATTCTCAGGTTCCAAAAAAAAATAAAAAATAGTTGAGACAATGGGATTTCACACTGACCGCTTTGCATTAGGGTATCACATTAACCAAAATGGCATGGAATTTGAGCTTTCTGCTATGAAAATTTTCATAAGCAATGATCTTTACTGTGGAATAATCTACTTCTGGGCGTTCGAAGATGGATATAGCCAACCCAGGAGTCCTTCATTCTTGTACAGATTTTTTTAATATTTTTTTACCCTACTCTTTAAGCAAGAATGTTTTGATTGTTTAAATATTTTGAACTTTTTATCATCAGCACAAGCATATGAATCAGTTTATTTTTTTCCTTCGTTAATTCATTCAATTTGGATTCATGGTGTGGTGTGTTAATAATCGATAAGGTTTTCTACCTTTAGGTTGATTATTAGTAAATGGTGTACTCATTTTCTATCATCTTTGGTCTGTTTTATTCAATGAAAAAAAAGATATGCAGAGGAAATACGGAAAATCATCTTTTCTTCTATCGAGTTCTTAATACCTATCACGGAATTGCTTTTATGCTTTAGGAAAAACTCTATCAATGGATGTTCAGACAACAAGAGGGAGGATCAAGGGTGTCAACTGTTGATATACTCAATTACATTCAAGTTTGTTCCCTTACTTATCCATTAACAACTACTGCATCGAAATCAAGCAAGAGAGGTTATTAATGTAATATTTTTATGCGACGCAGCACGAGATGGAATATTGCGGAGACGACTCATCGTTGCCCGCGAGACTCCCGGCCCAAAATCAGGTTCAGAGCTCGGGATTTCCGGCTCCTGCGGGGTCGTCTCTTCTTCGGTCCGAGCATTGTGAGACTCACCCCAAGAATTCGGTCTTCTCTAACGCCTTGTCGAGCCCCGTTCGTCGGAGCCTTCAGAACTATCATGTTGCTCAGAGCAGCGGATTGACCACTGGAAACGGGTCCTGTGTCAACGAGCCCAACTTTCCTCAGAACCAAAGCAGGGATTCTAATCCTCCGAGCTCAAACGATTCTTTGATGGATATGCACGACGATAGCCCTGCCCATGATTCCAATTACTAAAAAGAAAAAGAAAAAGAAAAGAAAAAAAAGGGATCAAAGAAGGCCACAAGGATTAGCTGCCGGTCCTTGCGATTCGCATGTCAAAAAGGACTCTATGAAGAATATCACAGCACATAATACTCCTTTTTTTTTTTTTTTTTTTTTTTTTTTTTTTTTTTTCTGGTAATCAGGAAGAACACATGGATGTGTAAGTGGTGCAATATACTAGAGTATTCATGTAAAGCGCGTTTGTATTCCCTGTGGGTTTGTTTTGATTCTGGGTTGAATTTTTTTATTTTTCCTTTTTTTTTGTTGCCAATATACCAATTCTGGCTTATCATTGTAAATTCTTTCTTTGTATGTGCCTTAATGAAAAAATTTAAAAAAGAAAAAGAATGTCACTAGTTTAAAAAGTAGTTGTTCTATTTTATTATTAGGCACTGCCGAGAAATACCATGAACAATTCATATTTAGAGATGACCTGGTAGCTCAAGCTAGTTGGGTTTGTTCTACTCCTAATGGATACAGTATTTCCTAATTATTGCATTTCAAATCACTATTCGAATAGAATACTGATAACTGTCGGCGCAACAACGTAGGCAAATATAGGGAAAATTGTGCGTCCCACCGCTGTTTGCTTGACGCCATTGCCAAAAATTATTTTTCATTCGAATAAGTCACAAGCTAAATATTCAGACGAAAATGTTATTGAGATTATACTTACTATGTATTACATAAACACAAGCTCGGTTTTGTTATTGAGAATATCAATTTCTTTGTATCGTTGGTGGCCAGTTTGAAGAGAAATTCGATTTATTAGGCCAAACGAAGTCTTGAAATTAGGGCATAATATGAAATGCACGGAGAGATAATTTAGTATTTTCAAAATAAGAATGGAAAATTAGATATTACAAAAAAAGTTTTAAAAATAAGATAATTCGAATAATTTGCACATTTTTATTTGTTGATTGCATGTGTTCCTAGTTACTAAGACTATGCGCTTGCTTATTTTCAATGGAAACGTAAATTTAGAAAATATGATTCAAAATTCGCTCTCAACCCGGGACGACAATGACTTTTATCTTCAAGAGTCATATTAATATATTCAATCATATTTTTTTTAAAAAAATTTCTCAATACAAAATATAACATCATGATTTGCAATTCATTGATGTCATTGGGAATTTCATAGTTACCTTAAAATGAATAAAAATTCTCTATATAATTGGGGTTTGAAATCAGTCCTGAAATATCACGAGCTAAATAACTAAAGAAAAACGAGTTTGAGATTAGACTTAATATCTGCTACATAAATTGCTTCATTTTCATTAATATTATTTCACCGTCGAGTCTGAATATGAACTATTTTTTTAGGCGAAGAAGTAGGCAAATGATTGCCGTCTTTTTATTTTTTTTATTTTTTTTATTTTTATATATATATATATATATATATATATATATATATATATATATATATATATATATATATATATAGAAAAATTCATTAAACGACATAATTGTGGAATTTGGTTATGACAACCGTTTTTTTTTTGTACTTTATTATAAAAATAGTATGCTTAAAGTGTTACTGCAAAAATAGCGTTTTTAAGTTATAAACAATCATATATTTTTATTTTTATTGACGTTTACAGTTTTTTTTATTTGTTTGATGTTTTGTACTCCATTTAACTTTTTTACTGTTTACAATTTTATTTATAAAGAATATATCCGTTTTAAAAAACCGGTATTTTTAAAAAGATTTAAAATCATAATTGTCGCAGAAATTTGAACAACGATTGAAGAGTTCAGGCGGGTTCGACCTAAGATCGGACCAAGTGGCCGTGCCCGAGCCGGGTGTGTGGAACTCAAAAGTCACGAGTGTCGCTCCTTTAGCTCAAGAACATTCTTCGTTCGTCACGGAGACCTGAGAATAAGAACAAGAAGAAGAAAAGAACTAAAGGGGCACAAAGGTAGTGTCTTTGACGAGCGCTAAACGCTCAACATTAATCTGATTGCTATGAGTGAGGTGTGGACAACGACATTTATAGAGATAATTTTGGGTGATTTAGGGCTCGATCAGGGGAAACTGTGTATGGAGAGTTCTCGTCAGCGTTTCATGACTCTGGATCGAGTAGACAATATTAAAGAAAAAGTTACCTCGTCCCTTCCATGAGTTGAATGATGGTTAAAAAAAACCCCTAAAAATAGGAGCTTGAGCGCAGCCCCATGCATGGGCGGAAGGCCTTGCACACGCGGAAGGCTTTGACAAGAGCGTGTGAGGGTCATCGCGTCCAACTTCTTGGGCCCATGTACAGGCACGGTGCGTGCGATTGTGGCTTGGGCTTGCGTTCGTCCCATTTTTTTTTACGGGCTTTCCAACTTCTTGGGCCCAAGTTGGGTTTTTTTTTACTAGGCCCATTGTGCCTTTGCATGGAGGACTCCGAGCAGTGAACTTCATAATCTTTTCGGTTGTTCGAGGGAAATCGACTATCTCGGGTCCTTTTTTTTAGCGAGCATGTCGTGGTGCGTCTCGTAATGTTAAACGACCTAACTGTGCCTTACGGGCGGCTTAATGCACCATACGTTTGTTTTAGGTGCACTGTGATGGTGACGCGCCGCGTGAGCGTCTTGAGCGCGCCGAGACGACGTCTTTTGTTGCATTGGGTAGAGTAGTGTCAAAGCGTACAAGCTAAAGACGGGTTCGCTTAGGTTCGGAGGACTAAGAAGCACAATCACTTTGGCCTGAAGGGCCAAGACGTGTCATCGCATTTCAGAGTAGCGATGGCTCCATCGTTCGTGCCTCCCACTTGACGAGGGAGCTGTGGAAGAGCCCCATTTGCCTTGAGAGGATTGCTTTAATGGCATCGTCGTTTTCAAATTGGTCTACTTTGTTAGATTCCTCTGTGAATCTACACAAGTATTAGCAGAGAGATTCTCCCTTTCTATGCTTTAGGGATCTCAGTGGAATCTTCCCAAGTATCTTTTCGAAGGAGCCGGTGAAGTGAATGAGGAAGGATCACTCTAGCTCCTCGAACGTGTTGACAGTTCCAGGCAACATGCTTCCGAACCATTTGAAGGCTGAATGTCTGGCACAAGATGGCAGACGAATGTTGGCAAACGAATGTCTCTTAACAGCCATCCAAATGCGATACTGCTGGATATGGTGAATGAAGTCTATTTTCATTCGTAGCACGAGAGATTTGGTAGACGAAAGTCGCCCGAAAACTCCTCCCTGATGATGTTAGCTATATATGGGGAAACACTTGCTCCATCATGCTCCGGACCTCTTGGGTCATAGTTTGGGCGGCTACGAGGTTACATACCTCATTTCTAAAATTGTGGAGCAGGCTAGCCAAGTCTGCATACGTAGAAGGGGAACTGACCGGGACGAGTGGGGCACCTTGCCCTATTTTGTTGGAGGCTTGATCAATGGAAGTCGTTTGGAGCGAAACAGTGTTGTTTGGACCGAGTTTGGCAGCAGTACGCATGATCCCGTTTTTAGAGGGAAGCTGATTTTTTGAGCTTCTATGACGGCCGTTGATGTGCATCCTTGAGTATCCGTATAGCGAGAGGATCGTTTCCGGCCTCCATTCTGGTGTTGCGAATTACCCATTCGTGTTCAACCGTCGTTGGTGGTGGCGTTGGTGCGCCTTATGCGATCACGAGCCGCGGTTCGGGCTTGGTTCGTCCGTGCTTTCTGAGTGGGAATGATATGTTTGTGATGTAGTGGCGGGGCTTTGGGGCCAACGCTGAATAGAGCGCTTATAAGAGCTTTCCCCAACGTTAGATGTGTCACGGTTGAGGTCTCATATGCTAGGATCGGGAGCATCCTTGCTCTCGTCTATGCAAGAGTATGTGTGATCATCCTCACCTTCGTTCGTGTAAATGGGTGAGACTACGAGCCTGCCCTGTCAGACCAAGAAGGTTCTTGATGGTGGTCGGTTCATACCCCTGGATAGCGAGGTGCTCTGTCAATCAACGGACGCTCTCCTCGAGTTCAATGATGCGGAAGTCCCGCGGATCCTGCCCTGGGATTGGGCCTACGATCTCATTCAGAAGCAAGTCTTGATTCCTCTGCGTCTATTGGTGCAAGTTATATCAGGTTGCGGGGTATGCACCTCCCTTGGAAGTGTTGGAAATCTGAGTTCCAGACAACACGAATAAAAGGTTATGCTGGTTTTTTTTTTTAATTTTTTTATTTTTTATCTTTCCAAGTCGGAAAGAATTATCGTGGGAACTTTTGAATGTTTCTCGATCCTCCTCTTTCTAGCACCAAAATATTGTTGTTAAAATTGAACGAGAAGACTTCGGGCGGTTCGACCCCAAGGTCGGACCAAGTTGCCGCGCCTGAGCCGGGTATGCGGAAGTCGAAAGTCTCGAGTGTCGCTTCTCTAGCTCAAGAACATTCTTCGTTTGTCACAGATACCTGAGAAGAAGAAGAAGAAGAAGAAGAAGAAGAAGAAGAAGAAGAAGAAGAAGAAGAAGAAGAAGAAAAGAGCTAAAGGGGCGCTGATACAGTGCCTCTGGAGTGCGCTCCGACTTCTTGGGCCTAAGTTGGACTTTTTCGGGACTACGCACATTGAGCCTTTGACGTGGAATTTCTCGCAAATCATGAAAAATTTAATCTTTCCAGTTTTTCAAAAAATGACCAACAAAAATAACTACTATTTTGAAAATTTTGCACAAAAATACTTTTATTTTCTCAAGTATGGAAAGACATATTGCAATAAGAACGAGAAGTAACAAAATTTCTCAAAAATATTTAAAAAAAGTTGTAACCCACGTAATTTCTACTAAACTGTCTGGCTCACTCGTGGACAATGGGTTGGGGGGCTGGGCTTGTTACATTCATCTAAGCCCGGCTTATATTTAGGCCCGACCCACTCGTAACACCGAATTATTCCTAAACTATGACTTTCACAATAGTTTTGGACCAAAATCCAATATCTCTAATTTAATCCAAAAACATGACTTGCTTTTTTACACAATTACGTTTTTATCCTTTTATTTCTTTCAATTTTTTCTCATTGCTTTTTTTATCCTTTATTTCTTTTCTTCTTCTGCGTTTATTTTCTTCTTCTTCTTCGTTCAAAATCTCTCTCTCTCTCTCTCTCTCTCTCTCTCTCTCTCTTGCGTCCAAAAGAAGAAGAACTCCGTCGAGGCTTATCACGGGGGTTTCAAACCCCTAAAATTAGTTTGGGGTTCTCGTGGTTTGTTGCCGAGTTGAGCGAGGAAGAAGAAGAACGAGAATTCGGGAGAGAGAGAGAGAGAGAGAGAGAGAGAGAGAGAGAGAGAGAGTGAGAGTGAGACGGAGTTGAGCTCGCGGAGGAAGAGGAAGAGAACCCACCGAGGAGACGAGAACGCCGCGCGTCGCCGTGGAGACCGACCGGGAAGCGAACGCCGGGAAAGGAAGAGGACACAGGAATTGGGTAAGAAAAATCTGAAAATTTCTGGGTTTTCGTTGAAGATTTATTGACATTGATGTCAATAAATATGCATTTTTATTGACATTAATGTAAATAAATCTTCAACGAAAACCCAGAAATTTTCAGAAACTTTTCAAAATTATCCAGAATCAAATCTTCAACGAAAACTCAGAAACGTTGAAGATTTATTGACATTAATGTCAATAAATATGCATTTTTATTGACATTAATGTCAATAAATCTTCAACGTTTCTGGGTTTTCGTTGAAGATTTATCTTCAACGATTCTGGAAAATTCATTTGAAGATTTATTGACATTGATGTCAATAAATATGCATTTTTATTGACATCAACGTCAATAAATCTTCAATGAAAACCCAGAAATATTCAGAAACTTTTCAAAATTATCCAGAATCCCGAGAATCGTTTTTTCTTTGATTTTTTAACTTTAAAAACCACAGAAATTCTACGCGGAATCCATGGCGGGCTGTTCCGGCGGACACTTCGAGGTCGCCGTAGCCGGGATGGCCATGGGCTGCTCTTCGGCGGCCATGACCGTCGTTCCCAGGAGCTTCAGCGTCGGAGATTATTTTGATTATTTTGGCCGAAAAATTAGGGTATGTTCATTAGAAATTGGGGGTTTTGATAATCTTGAGAATTGTTGATATTGTGAGTCGATTTTGTGTTTGGAATTATGCTTGGGATTGTTGATTTGGGCTGTTTTCGAATTTTGGATGAATTTACCATGGATTTGCTGATTTTTGGACGTGTTTTGGACTTGGCCGTGAGACTTGACCGTGTATGCTGTTTTTTTTTTTTTGCCGTGTGTAACTGAGTTGTTATGGATTTTGTTTGGTCTTCTTTTTTTTTTATTTATTTAAATTAATGTCAATAAACATTGGAACTTATTTGTATTAATGTCAATAAAAAGTTACAGTGAGTTATTGAGGGTATTTTTGTACTTAAAGAAAATAGATAGTCATAATTTAGGATTAAATTGAACTTATTTGATTTTGGTCCAAAATCATTGTGGAGGTCATAGAATAGGAATAATCCCATCTTCTTCTTCTTAAAAAAAAAAAAAAAAGTTTGTCGTTTGACTCGGTGGTCCTAACCACACCGAATTATTTCTTACAGAAGCAGTGCAGTGAGGCCACCATGGAAGCTTGGAGGGTCCTTGAGTTCTACAGCGGCGTTGGTGGCATGGTATTATTGTCCTCTCCGACTATACATACATACTTACCGATAACCTAAGCATAGTTTTTTTTTTTTTTTTTTTTTTATTTTGTGTACTTTTGAGTTTGAAAATGAACTATTTTTTTGGTCAGAGATATTCACTGACCAAAGCCGGAGTCTCCGCTAAAGTTGTGGAAGCCTTTGACATCAACGACATGGCTAACGATGTCTATGAAGTCAACTTTGGCCACCGTCCTTATCAGGTTTCATTTTATTCATTAATTCAACCTCAATTTCTAATTATCAGGTTCAATAGGATGTGCTGTGTGTTAAGCGTAAAATTTTATGTTTCTCGGTTTGTTCTCAATCTCATTGACTGTGTGTCTGCCAAGGTTTCGTTTTTGAATTCTGAGTCCTTTTCAAGGTTCCGTAGAATTACTTGATTCAAATTCCTAGAAAAGGTTCGAAAAAACAAAGCAAGTTCAAACTCATATGAAATATTTTTATTACTTAATTTTAATTTTTGGTTACATATGGGATCGGGTAGGGAAATATTCAGAGCCTAACTGCGGATGATCTTGATAGTTACGGGGCACAAGCTTGGCTTCTCTCTCCTCCTTGCCAACCATACACTCGTCAAGGTCACACTTTTTTTTTTTTTTTTTTTTTTTTTTTTTTTTTTTGTGATCGAGACGAAGAGCTCATTTATCTTCTTCTCACTTATTTTGTTAGGTCTCCAGAAGCAATCCAACGATCCTCGGGCTTTCTCGTTTCTCAATATCCTCGCGTTAATACAACACATTTCACGACCGCCTCTCATGTTGTTTGTCGAAAATGTAGTCGGGTTCGAGGTTTGTAATCAAAGCTTTGGCTTGGCTCTAATAATAAATATTTTCTCTTGCTTATCTAGGTGTTTTTCTTTTTTACTTTTTTAAAATGTCGGTTTTTAATATATTGTTTCAGACGTCTGATACACATTCGAGAATGATAGATATTTTGGGAGAGGCTGGTTTTGCAACACAGGAGTTTATATTGACCCCATTACAGTTCGGCGTGCCTTATTCCCGGCCACGTTATTTTTGTCTGGTAAGTCTACTTTCTCTCTGAGGATTCCGTAAATAACTTTTTATAGTGTGTGGTTGAACTCATGCGTACTTGTTATGCAGGCAAAGAGGAAACCTCTGTCCTTTCAAAACCCCCAATTTGATAATAAGCTTGTTTGGTCTTCGAGCCCATTATCTGGGCAAGTTAACAAAAAAGCGACAAATTTCGACTTTGAGCAAACGCAAGAGAGCTTGGATGCGCTACTTGAATCATGCGAGCCAATAGAAAAGTTTCTCGAGCTGAGCAGTAGAGACGATTCTAGAACTCCCGAAAGTGATAGCAATGAACATAACACGAGTTCTGTTGAAGATTATACCGTCCCTTTGAGCTTGATAGAGAGGTGGGGAAATGCTATGGGTATCCTTTTTTAACAACGACCGTTTGTATTACCATTTTATTTTATATTATTTTTTCATTTGGATTTGTAGACTCGTGTTCCTGGATAGAATAATAACCTTAACTCTTGTTTAGATGTTGTGTATCCGGATTCAAAGCGATGTTGTTGTTTCACAAAAAGTTACTACCGATACGTTAAGGGTACTGGGTCGCTTTTGGCAACCGTAATGGTAAGTTTCCGTGACATTATTATTTAGTTATGACTTAGGAGATAACACAGGCTCAAATGTTATCGGATCGTCGCTAGATATCCAATCTTTTTGAGATCTAATAGCACTATCATAAAAGCTCTCTTTTTAATTTATATATCATTGTTTTTTCTATTTGTTTTTTGTAACGAGTCAATGACGAGATTATGGTTATGCAGCCCGAGAAAAGGGGTAAAGAGTCATCGCTGAAGGAGCAAGGTCTTAGATTCTTTACCCCTAGAGAGGTACGTCAATTTCTTTGCATTCCATTCTGTGTAATGAATTTTTTGCTGATAATTTTATTTCCTTGGAAAAATCAGGTGGCGAATCTGCATTCTTTCCCTGGAGAGTTTCACTTTCCGTCTCAGATAAGCCTTAGACAACGGTAATAAAACCCTTACGATAATCATACGCCTCTCCAAATTCTTGATTTGTTTGTAGTTTGTCATCTCGGTGTTTAGGGTCATGTAGGGATAGGACTTCTTTTTTATTATCATTAAATCTTATATTCTCATAAAATATGATGCCACAAATACGTGAACTTAGACGATGACGAATTAGAAAATAAAAATGTTACATTTGCCACTACGTACTAATACTAAGAGAAAAAAATGAGATTAGCTTAAAGGACCTGATTCCATGGCCTGAGATCTATTCCAAAAGCAAACATATTGTTTTAGTCTTTCCTAAGTTTTATTTTGTATTTTTTCAGTTATGCGCTGCTCGGAAACAGCCTAAGTGTGGCCGTGGTAGCTCCGCTACTGCAATATTTATTTGCTGAAACACCGTGACATTTACATCAAGACTTGTCATCGTCTTTGGCCATAACGGTTATTTGTCTTGGTAGACATTTACATTTCTTCAACTTTGAATTACTCGCATTTTTATTTTAAGCTTTTTTTTTTCTTTTCATTTTTTGATTTGCAATATTTTTCTCTAATTACATTAACCTAGATCTTATAATAAATAGATCACACAGAACTGATTTGCAACCACCATTTAGTTTAAAAGTTTATCTTATACTCTATTTTTGTACATTTAATTCAAGTAATTTCCTATTGGTCATCTCAGAAGTTGAATTACAGGAAATGAATTTTCCAGTATTTCTTTGCTTCGTTGTTTTGACACTTTACATAACCTTACACATCCGCACATAATAAAACACAAATACCCTTTGATTTCAGCATTTTATTTAAAATTTTCAGAATTGGTTTTGGGTTTTTATCAAAATCTCTAAATAATATATTATAAATAAGTCGATTAATATATAAAATTATCAACCATGTTGAGAGATGAACCAGTATGAAAGATCGAGCTCATAAAATATCAATGGTAAAGCCACAGAGTTACTATCCCTGCAACTTTTGAAGCATAATTCCGTGAGTTATCACTGGAAATTGCTCTCCTAAATCCTAAATAGTATCCCAATAGTACATCTTAAACCGTAAGATTATACAACGAGTAAACAAACATATAATTATATCACTCTTCGAGTGGCATAAAAGGGACAGCCATCAATTCCAAGTCGAACTTTCTGCCGGCTGTTACGCCGAAGAGCTCAGTCATGTCGAGATTCTCTGGTCTCATCTGATCCGGGAGATTCCAATCAAAATGGTACAAAAGCTGAGTAAGAGTGAGCTCGACAATGGCCAAACCGAATATCGTCCCCGGACACATTCTTCTCCCGGCACCGAACGGGACGTACTCAAAGTTATTCCCCTTGAAATCTACGGAACTATTCACAAATCTCTCCGGATAGAAAGTCTCAGGGTCGTCCCAGTACTCGGGGTCTCGTCCGATCGCCCAAGCATTGATCAAGACTTTTGTTCCTATCGGGATTTCGTAGCCTTGAACCACGCACGGCTCTCGACACTCTCTCGGGAGTAACAAGGGGACCGGAGGGTGTAGCCTTAGGATTTCTTGGACGACAAGCTTCAAGTAACTCAACCCTTGAATATCCGATTCTTTGATGATCTTCTTTCCCTTCAGAACTTGTCTAATCTCGGCTTGTGCTTTGGCCATCACCCTCGGATTTCTCATCATTTCGGCCATAGCCCATTCGGCTGTCGTGGCTGTTGTATCAATTCCTCCAGCAAACATGTCCTGCCAAATTTACATTATCAATTCTTCCGTTTTCCTTTTCATTCGTTTCTATTTAACGAAGACGCAAAAATAATTTATAATACATAATTTAAGCTTCGTAATATTTATAAAATATATGTATTAATTAGTTTACACCTGTTGGTTAATAGACATTTACTTTAAAAAATCAGCAGCTTTTTTTTTTTTTTTTTTTTTTTTTTTTGGAAAATTATGTGTTTAAAGACGTAAAACTGTACGTACATTTTAACATTTTAAATTTTGGTACATATAAATTGAATTAGACTCACTATTTAATACTAAATTTCCGGACAAAAAAAGGTAATACTTGCAGGTAATAACTAAATTTCCAAACTAATATGACATAGATTCTTACAGAGAGGGTAGCTTTGATGTGCTTCATGGTGATAGGAATCTCAAGGCCACCAGATCTCCGAAGCCGGAGAAGAACATCAACGAGATCTTCTTCGATCCCCGTCCCCGCGAGCGTTTCCGAATCGTGCTCGTCGATCATGCTCTGAAGAGCTCCGTCGATCTCGGCGTGCAGTTTCTTCGCCCTCGCCAACGAAGGACTCAGCGCCCGCAAGATCTTCAGGGACGGGTAGAGATCGGCGATCCCGAAACCCGCCGCCAATCGGATCGACTCCTTGAACTTCGACGCCAGCGAGGCAGCAGATTCCACGTCATACTTGCTCCCGAACGCCGCTCTCGAAACCACTCTGCTCATCAGCCCCAGAAGCCCCTCCGTGAGATTCACAGCCCCAGAAGAAGAAGAAGATCGGAATATCGATCTGAGGAGGCTCAGAACCTCCTCTTCGCGGACGGAAGAGAACGACGCGACGCGCTTGTTGCTCAGAAGCTCGACGACGCAGAGCTTCCTCATCTGCCTCCAGTACTGTCCGTACGGAGCGAAAGAGACGTTGTCGCAGCTTCCGGAGCAGACCTCGATGGCGACGAGCTTTGGGCGGTCGGCGAAGGACAGGTCGTTTGTTCTCATGCAGTCCCTGGCGAGCTCGGCGGAGGAGACGACGAGCGTGGACGACTCGCCGAGCTGGAGGTGCATCAGCGGGCCGTGCTCTCGGGAGAGCCGCCGGAGAGTGTGGTGCGGCGGTGAAGCTCCGATGAGGTTGTGTAGGTTTCCGATTACGGGTAGCTTCGTCGGACCCGGTGGGAGCCTTGTGATTCTGGAATAATAATGGTTGAATAGCTTGGAAATGATTGCTGCGAGGATTACGGTGGAGATTGAGTACGCGAGCAAGTCCATGATGATGATGGGAGATTATTAGTAAATTTCACTCTTCTTATTGTAGCATTACTCACTTCATCATATTATCAGTTTTGGCAACACGTTGACTTAGACTGTTCAAGTCGTCGCGTTTGAATCGTTGGCTTGAATAGATTGCGTGGCCGGATCCAGTTGATGCACGAGGTGTGGCCTCTGCCAATGTCTTTTGAAAAGTCTTTGCATTTATTTAATCTAAGAGAAATGTTCCATATTATATGTATAAATAAAAAATAGTATTTTTTTTTTGCATGAGCATGAATATAAATATATATTTTATTATGGTTTTTTTTTCAGATATATTATATTAAATTATCACTTGTAAAAACGTTATTGGTGAACATGAAATATACTATTGAACTTATCAAATATTGGTGGAAGCGAGATAAAATAAGAAATATATCAGAGATTAATTAAGAACAAAAATGTATTGGAATTTTGACATATACGTATTAGTAAAACATGAATTTGTTGCAATTAGTCATTGCACTAGTTTCCTTTAAGATTCTAACACAAATTTCATTTTATTAAAAAATCAATTTAATTTACTGGGATGATCGGCTATTTGTTTTGATAAAATGAAATTTGAAATACTTTTTAAAATGAGAATGAGCTATTAAGGTACTAGCCTAACTGCTCCATTCATTAAAATAACTCACTTTTCAAATCCAACAAAAATCCGTATTACTTGTTAAAGTGAAGGTGTACAAATACCCTTATGCCCTTCCCACTTTTTCCCTCTTATTTTAAATAAGAAAAAAAAAAACACGCACACGCACACACATAATCCTCTCACTCCTTACTCTTCTTTCTATCTCGAACCCAAAAGACTCATCCTTTCTACGCTACTTCACCACCACTTTGTACTCCGATCGTAACTCTGTCGCTCCCAACCAAGTCGAAAAAGAAAACCCTTGGAGGTTCATGGCTCTTTATGACCCGCGACCCTGCCGATCCCGTCGTCGGACCTTCGAGGGAAGTGACTAAGGAGACCTTGCTCTCGACCATGGTGATGTGCCTGCCCTCCCTAATTTTGAGGCCGCCACATTCCCGGGATGAAATCGCTCTTTGTTCAATACTCTTGGGGCAATATTCTTTAGTCTAAATTTGTGATTTTGACATTTAAGTTATAATTGAATCCATTTTGGGATTTATCTTCTTTATATTCTACTATAACATTGAAAGAGGTACTAAACACACCGTTCTTCTTATCCACATTGAATTTTTTTGGTCGTTCTGGTTTTCATAATTGAAGAAATCAACATGTGTCTGGTTTTCTACTATAACAAACTTGTTTTGAAAAATAAAATGAATTCAGATCTCTTGTCTCGTATTAGCTTAGTACATAACTGGCTCTTGTGAAATAATAGGAAACTATTACTTGGAGTGTGTTCAATAAAAGTGTCACGTTTTGCTATGTACTCAGACTTTGATGAACTATAATACACTTCTTTGAGGATGGATTACTCAACAAGTAGGTGGCAAAGATGACAAGCTGCAATCACATGGGCACAAACAAATAAATTTCCTTGCAATTCCCAGCATGGGCATGTCAGTATGGAGTCCATGGTGTTCTCTATGCTTGTCCAAAATCTTTTACTTGTCTATTGCAAAAGGTCTCACCTAAAAAAAGTTATCATAAAATGCTATTTAGGAAACATAGGATTTCAATTCTAATTTGTCACGAAATCCTAGATTTTGCGACAAATCAGTCATAAATAGAATTATTTGTGATAAATCTGTTACGAAATATAAGATTTTATGACAAATCGATCACGAAAAATAGGATTTTGTGACAAATCAATCACATGATTTTGTGACAAATTGGTCACAAAATACAAGTTTTGTGACAAATCGATCACGGATCTTGCATTTCCTGACAGTTAAAAAAACCAAAAAGACTGGTAGAGACTAACAATGATATTAATTTTTTTTCCCACTACTTGCATTTTATCTCAACCAGTAAATACACTTGGTTACCGAAAATTCCCTAACTTTGATGATCAGAGGATTCATAGACTCATCATTGACATCATGGAAAAGTACCTTGAAATCTTGAACAAACAACGTGCCCGCTTCTCGACTCCGACTTCATTCACAAGATACAGGCGCATTAAAGGGTCTCCCATGTCCAATATTTGCATAAAACTTTCCATTCAAACAAATTATATGCCGTTGCTGCACCGTATAACTTACATTTGAATATGACTTAGCACTTTCCGACTCAACAAGAGCAAAGGCTTTTAGATTCGTACATACTTAGATACAATTTTGCTTAGTTTATCTAAGTGCTCGTCAACTTATTAACTCGGAACTTAATTATTCACGAGATAATTGTTGTGCCATTTTTGTTTGTCAATACTTTCATGTGAAATTCTATGTAATGTTAGTTAATCAACTTTATAGTATTCAATTCGAAACAACTTCGAAATTACAAAATCCATCATCTTAACCTAACCCAAATATAAAGCAACAAGGTCTTAATTATAGACTGATAATATTATTTTTTACTCTATTTCCCATGGTCAACTCATTTAAGAAGAATGAGAACTAGTTTGTTGTGTTTCTTTTGTACCAAGAATCTTGGTGTACATCTTGGTGCATCATTTCATGTACTTATAATGATACAATTCATAATTATGAATACATGAGCATTCTAGCAAATCAAATGATCGTTTGGGGATGTGAATCATGTGAATTGTGATGCCTTATTAATAAACAAGACTGCTCCTTAATAATACAGTAAGAGTGGGCTCTTTTAAATCTTTACTGTGAAGCAGGATGCAATGCCACATCAGCAAGGACACGTCGGCATCAGCATCAAGTTAGTTATAACTACCTTGAGATAGCTTGCGCGACACGTCATCGCTGGTTCATGCTTTAAAACTTCTTGTAATCGCCTGCGTTAGCAAGTCATTCATTCAATATTGTATTCATGAGATTATGAGAGAAGAGAGATAGAGAAAAACAGAGAATCACAAGCAAGGCTTGGTGATCTAGAGTGTTTTTTTTGTCTCGACGGTGTTCGATTGATCTTCTTGTAATATCCGATTGAATATAGTGGAATTAGATCTGAATTAGGTACCGAATTAGATCTGAACCATGATAAAATCTGGCTATGTTCTTTTCGTTTGTTGTTTGTTCCTTTGATTGCTTACATCGCAAGTTATTTCCGTGTGTTTCAAATTGCTATCTGGTCTTGGTTTTAGGGGTTTTTTTTCAACAAACTGGTATCAGAGCCTCACCGCGAAGCCACGTTGAGGAAGTCGAAACCGATCAAACCCAAATCAAGCGCAATCATCATCGAACACGAGACGCGATCAAAGCTTTCTCAGACCTAGCATCAGAGATTTCAAGATCTGCGAAGAATGTCTACATTCAAGTCCGATATCGAGAAGTTTGATGGAAAGAATGATTTCTTGCTATGGAAAGAAAAGATGAGAGCACATTTGGGAATCCTAAGGCTCGATGACGCTCTGAAAGGACTCGCCAAAATGCCATAGACAATGTCAGACGAAAAAAAAGCAGATGTCATTAAGAGGGCAAGAAACACCATCATCCTGAGTCTTGGCGATCAAGTCTTGAGGAAGGGGATCAAGGAGAAATGAGCCGTTGCAATGTGGCTAAAGCTCAAGCAGCTCTACATGACAAAGACTCTTCCCTCGAGGATTTATCTGAAACAAAGTTCTACAGTTTCAAGTGGATGAAGGTAAAAGTGTTGATGATAGTATCAATGATTTTACCAAGTTGATTTCAGATCTGGAAAGTCTAGAGGTGAAGATAGATGAAGAAGACCAGACCATCTTCCTCATGAACTCGCATCCAAAGCCTTATGAGCAACTGAAAGATACTCTTAAGTATGGGAATGAGGCCCTATCTCTTGATGAGGTGATCAGTGTTGCCTATTCAAAAGAGCTTGATCTGAAATCAAGTGGCAAGACCAACAAGGCTGCATCAGAAGGACTTCATGTCAGAGGAAGACCAGAAAAGAAATCAAATGGCAAGAACAAATGAAGGTCAAAGTCCAGAGATCCTTCATCAACAACAGTTACTTGCTAGAATTGCAACAAAGAAGGCCATTACCAGAGGAACTGCCCAAAAAAAGAAACAGACTCAAGGGGATGGAAAGACAAAGAAGAATAACAACTCCAAAGTGAAGATGTTGCAAATATCCTTGATGGTCTTGACACATGTGATGTTCTTTTATATTCAAATACTGACCCACAAGAACAATGGATTCTTGATACAAGATGTACCTATCATATGATCCCAAGAAATGATTTCTTTTGTGATTATCAGGATTACACAGGTGGAAAAGTTCTCATGGGAAACAATGACAGTTGTGATGTCATTAGCCTTGGATCTATTATTCTCAAGATGTCTGATGGAACTTAACACATTCCAAACCTCAAGAGAAACCTAATCTCTCTAAGTACTCTTGATGCTCTGGGCTACAATTTCAATAGTCAAGGTGGAGCTCTCAGAATCTACAAAGGGGTACTCCAAGTGATGAAGGGAAAACTCGAACATGGGCTATATGTGCTAGAGGGTGACCTTAAGTGGAGAAGCTAGCACTATCAACATGAAGCCAGAGAAAGCTGATATGTGGCACATGAGGCTTGGACATATGAGTGTTCAAGGGATGACTGAACTCAATAAGCAAGGAGTCCTAAAGGTAACTGGTTTGTCTGATTTTCAACTATGTGAAAACTGTGTTCTTGGCAAATTTCACAGGTTAAAGTTCCCAAAGGCAATCCACAATACCAAAGGCACTCTAGACTACATACATTCAGACTTGTGGGGCTCCCCAAATGTTCCCCTTTCTCTCTCAAAATGCCAGTATTTCATCACCTTTATTGATGACTTCTCAAGAAAGGTATGGATCTACTTTCTAAAAACTAAAGCCCAGGCATTCACCAAATTGTTGGAGTGGAAGGCACTTGTAGAGACTCAGACTGAGAGAAAGATAAAGAGGCTAAGAACAGACAATGGTCTGGAATTTTGCAATGAAGAATTTGATTCTTACTGCACACAACAAGGAATTGCAAGAAAGCACACCTGTTCAGGCACCCCTCAACAAAATGGCTTGGCTGAGAGGATGAACAGAACCATTATGAACAAGGTGAGATGTATGCTTTTTGATTCTGGTTTACCTAAATCTTTCTGGGCCGAGGCAGCTTTTATTGCTTGTTACTTGATCAACAGGTCACCATCTGCTGCCCTGGACTTTGAAGTCCCAGAGAAGAAATGGTCTGGACACAACACTATATATGAACACCTGAGGCCTTTTGACTGTTTTGCATATGTCCACACCAGTCAAGGAAAGCTAAATCCCAGAGCAAGAAAATGAGTTTTCCTAGGTTACCCTGATGGTGTCAAGGGGTACAAAGTGTGGCTGCTAGAGGAGAAGAAATGTATGATATCAAGAGACGTGAGGTTCAATGAAGGAGTCTTCTACAAAGCCACAACCAAGAACAACCTGACACAAATACATCAATAACCACATGTTTTGATAGTGAAGCAAATTCTGAAGATCAGATTGGCTCAGAAACACCTAACACAGATCAAGGTGGAGCTGCTGAAGAAGATCTTGGAGCTATGCCAGGAAATGAAGATGAAGATCAAGCCTTTGACACATTTGCAGATGGCATTGACCCTCATGCAGAACAACTAATGGATTATGTCCTTGCAAGGGATAGAGAAAAAAGGATCAGCAAACCAAATACAAGGTATGCTCAAGCTGATCTCATTGCTTTTACCCTTGTGTCTGCTAGTCTCATTTCGGAAGAAGAACCAAGCAATCTTCATGAAGACAAGAAATGCAAGGAATGGTCTCTGTGGAAGATGGCCATGCAGGAAGAGATGGACTCTCTACACAAGAACCAAACCTAGGATATTGTCAAAAGACCTGAAAGAAAGAGGATAGCTGGATCTTCAAACTCAAGCCTGGCATTCCAGGAGTGGAAAGTGCTAGATTCAAGGCCAGGCTTGTAGCCAAAGGTTTTTCCAAAGTGAGGGGGATAGATTATCATGAAGTCTTCTCCCATGTTGTCAAACATACCTCAATAAGAATACTCTTATCACTAACAGCTATGTTTGACCGTGAATTAGAACATCTTGATGTCAAGACAACCTTTTTGCATAGAAAACTTGATGAACAGATTTACATGCAACAACCTGAAGAGTTCATTGCCCCAGGAGATGAAGAAAAGGTTTGTCTACTAAAGAAGTCCCTATATATTTATACAGTTAGTGGCATTCTAAAACTAAGAGCAAACCAAAAAGTAGCACAACATATAAAGTTTACTGAATAAACATACAAATCATAGAAACACACCGTGAGGTAGACATTAAATAAAATACATCATCTCACCGTCACACACACACACACACACACAACAAAAAAGCCTCACACATAACAGACATAAAAAAAGATGGCAAGCTCAACAGAGCAAGCCCAACAGATAAGAAGGCAGACGAGAGCAAATAATAACCAAAATTGACATACGAGATAAATATAAGATGTTAACGAAAGGTAAACAAATTTCCAAGTCCCTAACAACACATGATGGAAATCTAGCATCATATGAGACAGTCAACAACCATCTATTTAGACATCATCACACTTACAACTTTCAATCACAAGTTAAGAAAAAAAAAAACAATAAGAAACTGAGATGACAATCATACACATAAGCACATAATTCAGAAATAAAAAGTATTGCCTAGGAAGACAAAAACATAAAGCAGTGTAGACTAAGAATCATATCACATAAGGTAAGTATTTACAACAAACAAATATTTAAAGCCACATACACAAATAAGAGTACAGAATAATGAGTAATATCACGTGCAAATTCATAGAAACCAGAAAAACAAAAAAAAGAAATTGCATGAAAGAATCACATACACTACTTACAATATCCATACGATATAATTAATATATATATATATATATATATATAACATAAAATAAAACAGTAAAGCTAAACAATCAATACTCTATACATCTAAGAGATTCAATTATAAAGAACAAGTGAATAAGGTATAAGAGATTCAATGATACAAAAGTATTTAAAGCCACACACCACACAAATAACAGACAACCCATTAGATAGAAAGTAAACTACGTAAATAATAAAGAGTACAAGCTCAAAATACATCCATAAGGCTACATCTTTAAAGTACTATCACGGGCAAATTCATAGAAACCAGACAAAAAATGGACGAATCAATAGATACTACAAAGGGGTCTACTTACAACATCTATAACTAATATACACTGGGACAAAAAACGTTATCCAGTGCGACGAATGTCGCACCGAATACTTCAAATGTCGCACCTAAAAGATTATTAGGTGCGACATTAGGTGCGACGGCGTCGCACCGGATAACCCGTAGCAAAAGGCATTAGGTGCGACATGTCGCACCTAATACCCTTCAGCACCCAATATGTTAATTTGTAGTAGTGATATAGCATAACATAAAATGGTAAAGCAAAACAATCAGTATATACATTATACATAAGCGATTTGATACTTGACCTCCACAAAGACCGAGAATAAAAACTTACTCTTTTTTTTTAAACGAGAACACCTTTATATTAAGATCTTGCAAATGCCAATTACAAGAGTGGTTGTTCGGGAAAAACCCCAAAAAAGAAAATAGACACAAGGGGACATTTCTCGACTTAAACACTGAAACACCTATGAGCCTATCTGAGAAGAACTTCCTAGAGACGCAAATACTCTAAACCCGCTGACTGCTCCGATAAGAAACAAAAACCCCAAAACGAGATCCACGAAAACCATTGACAAGCATGGTGGTGACGGTAATCAAGCGAATCTCCAAATAACGAATATGTTTGCCATGCGCAGAAACAAATAATTCTCATATCAGAATTTGCCGTTCAGAGATTATACCCAACCTCACATCTAGAAAATGACTATTCGATTCAACCAGGGATCCAAATATCATAGCCAAAGTACAAGTAATTACGGTAACTCAGCCAATGCATATCAGTACTCACCAATAAGAAGCGTCAACCAATAATTCATTCAAATCCCATAGATCCAAAAAAGAAACCCTGACTTCTGGAAAATATGCATCCATTTATATGCCAGAACAACTCAGCTACAACCATTAAACCTAAAATATAGGGAAATAAACAGCTAGTACCAGCTGCTAAAATAAACAAAACTATCCAGAGAGATGAGCTAACAGAAGAAAAATACACGATCCCAAAATATAAGCAATCAAACAAAAATATAAGTCCCTAGATGTCAATACACGGTCCCAAAATATAAGCAACCAAACAAATGACATAAGCCCTTGGAGAACTGATACCATAGTGGCTCGTCAGAGGGAAGAATTCGTACAGAAAAACTGAGAACCAATAATCCCTGAAGATGCTGCAACCAATAAATTCCAACCTTTCTAATCCAAGCATGTTGTGACGGTAATCTAGCGGACTACCCAAAAACGAGTATAGTTTGCCATGCGCAGAAACAAATAGTTTTCTCATATCAGAATTCGCTAATCACAGATTATACACATGGCAAATCACAAATTATACCCATCCTCACACCCATGAAACGACTATTTGAGACAACCAGGGGTACAAGTAAGAACGGTAACTCAGCCAAAGAAATTAGTACTCACCAAAAAGTAGCATCAACCACTCATTCAAATCCCTTATAACAAAAAAGAAGCCCGGCCTCTGAAAGAAACGTTTTTATTTATAGACCAGAACATCCCAGCTTCCACCATTAGACCTAAAATATCCAGAGAGATGAATTTAAGATAAGCAAATACACCATCCCGGTCAATGCATGGTCCCAAAATATAAGCAACCAAAAACATTACATAAACCTGTTGGAGTATTAATACCATAGTGACTCGCCAGAGGGAGAAATCCTTACAGACAAACTTAGAAGAAAAAATCCTGAAGACACTGAAACCAAATAAATTCCAACCACTGATCCATTGCGCAACAAGTGTCGCACTAGGATTGCAAGAACCTTACATAAGAGAAACCCAATATAAAGAACAAATCAACATCACTCGGTATAAATGCCAGACCATCTTGGACGGAGAAATAAACATGAAAGGAAATATACCACCTCGCACATGAGCAACCTCACAGAGACCAATACCTTACAGAAACTGCATCCCAATCCTTGAACTAGTTCTCTAAACAATTGTGCAATCTCGACTGATTTGCAAAATATATATAAATTTTTTTAAAACAAGAATCTTATATTAACAGGCTGAAAATTTCAACAAAATTGTTGAAGTGCAAAATGAAATATAATTTTAATTTTCAATTTGGCTGCAATTTTATTTTATATACTTACTTACCTCCTCCGTCTCCGTCTTCGTCTTGCCCTTGTCCGTTCACCGACGCCACTTCGAACGGCATCTTGATGTCCCTAACGGCGGATGCAGGGGAGCGACCTTCACCGCGCTAGTGTCCTTCACAAGATATTGCACAGTCACTTTGTGGGATATTATGACCACCATCACTGCGCTCGTGTCTGGGTCAAGATGGTTCGCTAGATGGACTCCTCGTTCATTCCCTAAATTTTGGCATCAAAAGAGCAGCTGACTTTTATTTCACATTCCCTTTTATGATTAGAAAACAGACCTAGATTCTGAATAAGATATCTAGAGAGATTACTTGACGTACATCAATATTTAAATTCACAGATTAGAAACATATGTAAATCATGTCAGGAGAAATTAGTTCATTTTAAGAAACTACCCTTCTACTAAATCTGCTGAGGTATTAGGTATTCATAAAAAAAAAAATAAAAAAATAAAAACTTTTAAGGGCATACACAGGTTAGTAAGCTAGAAGGTAAAATCGAAAATGCTCGGAAATCATATGTAATTGCATTTAAAATATATATATATATATATATATATATATATATATATATATATATATATTGCATTTTCAACGTCATCGATTTTGTTTATGATCTAGGTTTATAGTTTCACTTGCACATATCAGTTTTCAACAAACGTGGATCAACAGTTTCGACAATATTTTAAAAAACGTTGCAGCATTTGCACAGCTGTAAATAAAATTTAGAGTAATATATATATATATATATATATAATGAGAATTTAGAGTTGACCTGAGTCAGAGAGAGCTTTCTGTACCGATTCAAGGATGGCCTCGCAATAAATGCATCAAGGCTGTTTTACCGCAACAAGTCATTAATTTTCATGTATAAAGTCAGCTCTGGAAGTTACGAAAAGAAACAGAGGCCCAATCCATGAAGATATGTCACGCTTGAGTAAGAAGAAGCCCATAGAAATAAATCAGCTCGGCTTGCTATAAACTGACCCAGACCATCTGGAAAGAAGAGATAAAGGCAAGCCTATATACCATCTTCACAGAAAATCAACCGACCATAAAAATTGCAAAATTCAAATGCATTGGGTTTGTGTCTTGACCATATCTGCAAAAGAGTAATACCACAAGAATTGAAATTAAAAGCACACCGAGACATCACTCAGCTAATAAAGTAGTGATCTTACTTTAAGGTTTTGATGCCATAGAAAAACAGTAGCTAATACTGATACAAAGGATTTTCATGAGCCTGTTACCTTAACTATGTATAAAATTATGCACATATAAATATAGAAACTTGGGGCCACAAGTGTCGATATTATTATTGTAAGTAAGAGCATGAGGGATTACATCATAGAAGAATATAAAAATAAATAAATAAATAAATAAAAAAAACAGTTATATGTCCCTACCAACCAAAGGAAGGTCAAGACAATCTACAAGGCTTACAAAGGAAAATACCTTCATATATAAATAATATAAGAAAACTAAGAAGATAATTCGATCAATATCAAAGTAGAATATACCTAAATTTATTGATATTAATATGTTCTATCTTATGTTCTCAATGTGAATTTCCTTCCAGACTCGAAAAGCACAGCAATAGCTCAAATACCACTTTTTTATTATTAGAAAGGAATTCAGTAAAAATATTACCCATCAAAGGTCACGCTTACTAAAAGAAATCTTAAGTTGAAGCCCTATTCTAACAATTTTATAACAAAAATGAGATACTCGGGGAGCCACTCACATGGCCCTGCGCAAGGTTTCAGAAGCCTTGGAAGCTAAAAAACATCATAGAATACTATAAAGAAGTAGAGATAGAGAGTCCTTGGGCTATTAGAACTTACAGTTTTCCTTCCCACAATATCTTCTATCCATCCTCAGTTTTCATTCTTGATACGAATGCTGATAATAATGTATCTATTTTGAGCAAACTAGTTACTGTGAGAAGCAACATATTGGATAATGGCAATAAAATCACTTCAAAGTAGAGGTAAAATAGCAAAGCACGTGAAGAAACTAATTCGTCGAGGCATAAGATAAATGATTCTATACCATTCACGTCTTGCTCAAAATAAAACAGGAAAAACACATCACTGTTGAGTTCTATGTTCCAGTGCAACAATACCAATTGAAAAGAAGTAATAAAGAACCAGAGGTCGACTCCGACTGACACAGATCAAAACGCTTCAACTAAAAAGAGGCAACAAAATATAAAAGTAAAATTGGCAACAAAATCACTTCAAAGTATAAGTATGAAAACACAATAAGAAACTGAGTCATCAAGGCATAAGAGAAATGGTACTGTAGTCATCAAGGCACATGAAGTAACTGAAAACACATCAATGTAAGTTTATTCGGTGCTACATTAACACTCGTAAATAAATAAATAAAAGAACCAGAGATCGATTAGGACTAACACATATCAAAGCGCTCCGACTAAAAAGAGCCAATACAAAATAAATATGTACAGATAAAGTACATCATAATAGAATCGAGCTAGACGGAGGTTCATAAACGGAGAAGATAAATGTGTCAGGGGTTAGCTATGTTATCATGACTTTACATAATGTCTGGTTATTTAACTTTCTTTTTCTACAAAAATAAAGCAAAACTTTCTATCACCCCTGGTGCCATTCATGATTTTTTTTCTTTATATGGGTTATGCCTATGCTTTGATATAACTTCATATATAGACTTTTAATTTGTCACATAGGCAGAGGTGATCGCAACAGATTTGCTTCGGCTCAATCAAAAGGGAAAAATACCAACCTATTTAGACCTTTTGAAAATTGAGTGAAGTGATCCTCCCAACGCCATTGAAATCCCGAGTCCTAAAGCAGTGAGACAGAACTAATAAATCTCTGAAAACTTGAAGATATATTGGCGTCCAAAAGCTGACAAGAACAGTTTTCAAATGAGGATCCAACCTGCTTTGCACTGAATCTCCAATTCCGGCCAGATTTCCTGTCACGAGAGAATCGCTATATCACATCTTCACCTCCACCATGATGAATTAACAACGCAAATTTGAATCCATAAGCTAGTATCTCCATGAAATATTCCACAAAGACGAGAGATTGTTTAGAAAACATAGACAAAGTGACGTGTAGAATATCGCGTATTTATTCGGCATAATGACAACAGTATTAGTAAGATTCAGTCAGACGTTAGCTAGAGGCCAACGGGATATAAAGCCTAGGCCTTATAGTACAAATTTTGAACCATGCTATATCTAACACATTTACCCGCATATTTGTAAATCCCATGATACATGCCCATTGAGATATCAACAAATGAAAGAAATAATCAAATAATTAAAAAAAAAAAAAAAAAAAAAAACGACAGTACAAGAGAATAATCTCACTTGATATTCATATTCATAAGGAATATTTTCTTTTTATTTCTGAAGTTAGTTCAGGAAAAATCTCAGAAGGAATTTCCGTCCCCAAAACAAATTACAGTTATTTTTGTTTGAAATGAGAAGTGAAAACTGCTTAGTTTGTGAACTCCTTTTGTGAGATGAAGCATAATACTTTCAAACAAAAATAATTGTACATGTAAAACTCAGTGCTTTACATAGTTCCCATCTCTTATCTTAGTAACGCAACAAATTAAACAAGCAGATTAAGAAGATGAGTGCCTAAACAAAGACAATAAAACAGAGTTAAGAGAAGAATACATGTCTTCCTCTTCCACTTCGTGTGATGAACACATAGAAGGATACATGGCTATTAAACAAGCAGATTTCAAACACATAGATATACAAACAAATTACCTCAAAAGCTGAATGAGATTCCTCATCACGCTCTGTCCTTGGATAGTGCTCCTAACCGACGAGGAGGTTCTTCTGGTCAAACTGGACCTTCGTGTTCAAAAGACCAATCCATGACCTACAAAGAGCATAGTTGAAAAGACCTTTTGATTAAATTTGAATTTTGAGAGGTTATAAAATCCACCAACATGAAAAAAAATGCGTCGATAACATTATGTCCCTCAATGAACAACTATTCCTAACATTGTGTTTCGAAATTCTTATAAAGGGTATATACTTCTTTTCTTGTGCAGGTTACCTCTCTCTAGGTAATCAGTTGACTGACATTGTACCGTGAAACACAGGTTTCAAAGTTTCATAAATCATCGAAGGCACAGAAATCTCCTATTAGTTCTCAACAAAGGATCGATAGGTACTCTCCCACTGGTCTGGTACGGAATTGTCTAGAACTCGAAGCCATAATTTCACCTGTAACAAAAAAAAAGGCCCACACTAAACAAACATAAATTCTCACATCAGTTCTGAGACTATGATAGTTTCACATACCTTTATGCAGGTCATGACTCCCGGAAATGCTCTCGACTAGGTTTCTCGAACCATGAAATGTGTTCCTTCCTACAGGATATACCTTCACAGCAAAAATACTGGGGAGCTTTGAATAAGAAAAAGCTTGGATCCAAAGCCCCAAGTCCTTCTTCATGTCTGGGATGTTCAGCAAAGTGCCCAGCTAGACTGGGATGTTCAGCAAAGTGCCCAGCTAGCCTAATTCAATGTTGCATCTAGCGCAAAAAAAAAAAAAAAAAAAATAGAACATGGTCAATTACATACAATAATAGATACACTGATCAGAAATCGGATAGTTATTGTCTTATCTACTAACCTGAGAGTCATCCCATAACAAATGAGGTTCTTGAGAGCATTGGTGATGTTGATTCCAGGGTTTCATGACCGAAGCGAACAAACTTCTACGAGTAGTCAACTCTGGAGGCCGACCACCTCTTCGATGACGCGCTCCAACTATGTGCAATGGGAGGTCAAGTTGGCCCTTCCTTGAGGCAATTGGTAAAGGTAACTACTAAGCAATTCATAACAACGCCGCTTGTAGAAACCAACAGCAAATAAAAGAAGATATTATTCACATATACTCTTATTATTAACTAAATTGTCACGTCATCAATTTAGCTAATTACAAGTTATTAACTATTTGTTAGCTAGAATACAATTTACAAGTTCCATATGGCTTAGTTAGATTTAAGTGCACTCTCATCTTTAGGTGTAGTATAAAAAAACTAGGGAAATAAGTTTCTCATTAGCAACTTCCTAGTAAAAAAAAAATAAAAAAAAAAAACTGATTTTTTTTATGATCCTTTAATTCACGAAAAATGACCTCAATCATTCTTCATCATCAGCAATGGCCCGATCCGATGGAAGCCCAACCATACCCGTCATACCTGCGAACAATACCCAAAATTCAAATGGTTTTCTTACCCGTCATACCTGAGCAGTCCCAGCCTCGCCGAAGTGGTCTGGCCGATTCTTGGCCCGCACGCACTGCGGTCGAGACTCGGTGGAAGGTTCGCGTGCCTCACCGCCGACTGCGGCTCCGGTGACACTGGTGGAGTTCACGCTAAACAGCCTGGAGGGGCTGGACTTCTTTGACGTGAGCCTGGTGGACAGGTTCAACCTCCCAGTCGTGGTGGTGCCACGTGGCGGGGCGGGGCGTGTGCCTGGCGGGGCTCAGGGTGGCGGCAGGGGCGCGTGGCATGCCGCAGCGCGTGCGAGGCGCTGGGGGACCCGAGGTTCTGCTGCGGCGAGGCATATTCGCTGGAGACTTGCGGGCCGTCGGAGTATTTGCTGTATTTCAAGCGGGCCGTCGGAGTATCCTTGTGGGTCGCGACAGCAGGGAATGACCCGTCTGGATAGATTTTAATTTGATCTCAGCACAACTAGTCTCTGAACTATTCTAGCATGCTTGTGACATCTTGGTTCTTGATATACTTCTACGAAATTCAACACCTGTACAACTTTATAAGTATTTTACACATTTGTTGTTCTCTGATCAACTATGTCAATATAAACTAATGTCACTCACAAATATAATCATTCATTTTTTTTTACCTGAAATTCTTCGAAATCATCAGCTTGATCCCACAGGTCCTTTGTCTTCATTACTTAGTCCATAGCAGTGTCCAATCAAATTCAGCTTTGGAAACCAAACAAACATCAAGCTTATTAAGTTTTAGTGTAAATTAACAGACTTCATTCTAGAGACAGAGATCGCGTCGTGCTCTGTCAGTGAAGCTCTGCGTAGTAGATACTGAAAACAAAAAAACACAATGAATACTAGAAACATTTATAGAGAGAAATAAAACAGAATGTAAAATAATCAAACTGACCTTAAACATGCCAAAGACTGCTTCGGTCCAAATAGTCTATAAGGAGCTTCTTATAACCGTTGGGATTGAGAAGCCAAATGAATCGACCCCGCAAACGTTCCGCGATGGTTCCGATGACTAACCCACTTTAAAAAAAAAGACATTTATTTCAAATCAGAACATTTTAAGAAAAAATAAATAAATATGGACATCTACCAATATAAAAATGGTTTTGCGAACCAACCTTGTGGGCATCTGCATCGGTGTACTGATGAGCCGTGTCGTAAGACGACATGAAGCCTTGTGACCTAAGGAACTTGTAAACATGCCAGCTTTTGCAGGGTCATAACTTCCAGAAGTGCTCTGGACTAGGTATCTCAAACCATGAAATGTGTTCCTTCCTACACAATATACCGTCGCAGCGAAAAAGTACGGAGCTTCGAATAACAAAAAGCTTGGATCCAAAGCCCCAAGTCCGTCATCCCCTGGGACGTTCAGCAAAGCGCCATGCTAGCCTAGTTCAATATCGCATCAAGCCCAAAATAAATAAATAAAATGAATTAGAACATGGTTAATTACATATGATAATAGATACACTGATAAATTGGATAATGACTTACATGCTAACCTGGGAGTCACCCCGGAACTAACAAGGTTCTTGAGAGTATCGGGGAGAAGTCAACTATGGGAGGCCGACCACCTCTTCGATGACAATGGGAGGTCAAGTTTGCCCTTCCCTGAGGCAATCGATAAAGGTAACAGATAATACAATTCATAATAACGCATCTTATAGATATCAGAAAATAAGACAAGATAGTGTTCACATATACCGGCAGACAAGATAGTGTTCCTCGGCTTCAATTTCTCGTATGAGGTTGCAGTCCTTCTCGATCCGACCTTCCTTACAAAGCGCGCCGATCTCATTCGCAATAGAGATGGCGAAGAAATTCTTCTTGCCAACTCTGCTTAAAGATATCGAGATAGTAACAAATACATAAAAGGGCAAAAAAGAAAAAGAAATGCATAGAAATACTGAAAGGCATCACAAGACTCCTGAGACAGCGTCCTTCGGGCGGCGACGGCAGGGAGGGAGATCGGGCTGGTGACCCACTTCGATTCGAACTGGTAACAGAGTGTGTTTCTAAACCCTGAATCAACAAACAACAACATATCTACAATTAAAGAAAATTTCAGAAAGAATTAGCAAAAATATAACCGACGATATTCCTCATCACGCTCTGTCCTTGAATAGTGCTCCTAACCGACGAGGAGGCTGGTCTTGTCAAACTGGACCTTCGTGTCAAAAGACCAATCCATGATCTACAAAGAGCATATTTGAAAAGACCTTTTGATTAAATTTGAATTTTGAGAGAGGTTATAAAATCCACCAACATGAAAAAAACGTGTCGATAACATTATGTCCCTCAATGAACAACTATTCCTAACATTGCGTTTCGAAATTCTTATAAAGGATATATACTTCTTTTCTTTTGCAGGTTACATCTCTCTAGGTAATAAGTTGACTGACATTGTACCGTGAAACACAGGTTTTAAAGTTTCATAAATCAAAGGCACAGAAATCTCCTTGTAGTTCTCAGCAAAGGATCGAATAGGTACTCTCCAACTGGTCTGGTACGGGATTGTCCAAAACTCGAAGCCATAATTTCACCTGGAACAAAAAAAACACACTAAACAAACATAAATTCTCACATCAGTACTGAGATTATGATAGTTTCACACACCTTTTTGCAGGTCAAGACTCCCAGAAATGTTCTCGACTAGGTCTCTCGAACCATTAAATGTTTTCCTTCCTACAGGATATACCTTTACAGCAAAAAAAAGTGGGCAGCTTTGAATAAGAAAAAGCTTGGATCCAAGCCAAGTCCTTCTTCATGTCAGAGATGTTCAGCAAAGTGCCCAGCTAGACTGGGATGTTCAGCAAAGTTCCCAGCTAGACACATGGGCACTAGCGCAAAATAAAAAAAATTAGAACATGGTCAATTACATACAATAATAGATACACTGATCAGGAATCGGATAATTATTGTCTTACATACTAACCTGGGAGTCATCCCAGAACAAATGAGGTTCTCGAGCCTGTGTAAAGATTTCGGGTTAGAAACCATTACACAAAAAGGGAAAAAAAAAAAAAAAAAGATTTACTGTTTACAAAATTCTTGTCTATGCTTCTTATATGTCAACATTGTATTCTTCTTCCCTTTCTTCTACTCATCTTCCTTTCATTCAAATACTGAAAGGCATCGATAAGATTCCTGAGACAGCATCCTTGTGGGTCGCGACAACAGGGAATGACAACAACAGAGTGTGCTTCCATACCCTGGATCAGCAAACAACAAATCAACTATTACAAGCAATTTCAGAAAGAATTAGCAAAAAAAAAAAAACAGAGGGACAACACGTGATACTGGAGGATTCACTGTGGGGCGGGGCGGGGCGGGCCGAGGAGTGCCATGGTTGAGTCGAACCGACACTAATTAACTGAGAGGTTTTAGCTTTTCTCTCTAGGGTTTTCACGAAAACTCTCGCTTGATTTCATTGTGGCACTGGAGTCCCATCGGAAGCCGTGATCCACCAGCCGGACCGGTTAAAGGCGGTTCGATCTGGCAGATAATATCACCACCTCCAAGAGGAATATCTTCCAACCAGTGGAATGAACGGGTCACACCATTTCTTAGCTTTATGATTGTTACACATACCTTGTGCAGGGTCATAACTCCCAGAAGTGCTCTCGACTCAAACCATGAAATGTGTTCCTTCCTACACGATATACCTTCACAGCGAAAAAGTATGGAGCTTCGAATAACAAAAAGCTTGGATCCAAAGCCCCAAGTCCGTCATCCCAGGGACGTTCAGCAAAGTGCCACGCTAGCCTAGTTCAATATCGCATCAAGCCCAAAATAAATAAATAAAATGAATTAGAACATGGTTAATTACATATGATAACAGATACACTGTGATAAATTGGATAATGTCTTATGTGCTAACCTGGGAGTCACCCCGCCACAAATAAGGTTCTTGAGAGCATCAGGGATTTTGATTCCGGGGTATCATCACCAAATCAAACGAGCTTTAGCGAGCAGTCAACTATGGGAGACCGACCACATCTTCGATGACAATGGGAGGTCAAGTTTGCCCTTCCTTGAAGCAATCGATAAAGGTAATAGATAATACAATTCATAATAAAGCAGCATATAGAAATCAGTTAATATGACAAGATAGTGTTCACGTATACCGGTAGACAAGATAGTGCTCCTCGGCTTCAATTTCTTGATCGGGCTGGAGACTCGGCGTAAATTCAAAATGGTAACAGAGTGTATTTCTAAACCCTGAATCAACAAAAAACAACAAATCTACAATTAAAGACAATTTCAGTAAGAATTAGCAAAAATATAAAAAGAGGGAGGGCTCGTGATACTGAAGACGACTTAGTGGATTCATGGCAGGGCGAGTCAGGGAGCCGAAACGAAAAGAATAAGAGAAACTGAGAACGGGTGAGGGGTTTAAGCTTTTCTTTCTAGGGTTTTCGCGGCACCCACGAAGCTGGAAGGGACGGGTCAAGGGACAGCCAATCTCGCTCTCCACCCGCGCTTTTAGCCCAATAACCGCCTCTGGAGCCCCGACATAAGCTCACCGGATGGGCTGAGATCTGGTGGTTGTGACATGAACTGGCCTCCGGACACACCGCAGATCAAGACAACCAACACCAGTCTCGGCAGAAGATTGAAGTACCCGTTATCAGAACCGGCGAGCTTCTTGCGAAGGTCACGATCGGCCTTGCAATGCCAGAGACGGAATCGAGGTTTGGCGACAAGGCAGAGAGGGAAAGACTAGGAACTAACGAAACGAGTTGGATCGGGAGAGGGGTTTTAGCTTTTCTTTCTAGGGTTTTTCCGGCACCGACGAAGCTGGAAGGAATGGGTCTAGGGACAGCCAATCTCGCTCTCCACCCGCGCTTTTAGCCCAATAGCCGCCTCCGGAGAACCGGTAGAAGCTTCGCCGGACGGGTTGAGACCTGGTGGTGGTGGCACGATCTGGCCTCCGGACACACCGCAGATCGACACCAACGACGCTAGTCTCGGCAGAAGATTGAAATTCCCGTTACCGGCGAGCTTCTTGCTAAGGTCACGGCGATTCCGGGGACGGAATCGAGGTTTGGCGACGGGGCAGAGATGGAATGGCTGGGAACGAACGAGATGCGACGGTGCCGTAAAACCCTAGATCGCCATTTCACGCCGGACGGGTTAAAGGAGGTGCAATCTGGAAGATCAACACCACCAACTCCAAGAGGAGTACCCGCAACCCGAACATGGCGACCTTTCGACTGGGCTCGGCGCCGACGATCGGACATACGATGTTGGAAGGGACGGGTCAAGGGACTTTTGCATCCACAGCCAATCTCGCTTCTCCACCCGCGCTTTTAGCCCGATTACCACCTCCGGAGAACCGATAGAAGCTCGCCGGTCGGGCTGAGATCTGGTGGTGGTGGCGCGACCTGGCCTCCGGACACACCGCAGATCGGCACCACCACTCCAGTCTCGGCAGAAGATTGAAGTACCCGATATTCGAACATTGAGGACCGGCGATATTTTTTATGAGGTCGGCGACGGCGTCGAGGTTTGGCGACGGGGCAGAGAGGGAATGGCTGGGAACGAATGATTTGAGACGGTGAAACCCTAAATCGCAGTTTACACGCCGGTGATCCCTCTTTTATATACCACCAGAAACTTGGACTCCAATTAACTTTCCCTTTTCCTTTCCCCTCTCTCCTCGCCGTTAGATTATATTTTGATCCAGCGGTTGTAATCTGTCTTATAATACGATTCACCCCAAGATATACACCAACGGCTATAATTTAGCTCAAATGACTAGCCCAGCAGCATTAATTTAGCTCTCCGCGTCAAATTAATTTCCTGTTCTTTCTTCTCGCCGTTAGATCAGGTTTATGATCCAACGATGGTGTTGCGACTTTTGATCCTATGCTGGAAATTATGTTTCTATAAATCCTTTTATTAACATTTTCCATTTGAAACACAATACATTGACAATTCACATGATCCACTTATAAGATCTCATAATTAATTACCAGACGTAAACATATTAGACTTTCATTTCTCAAAATTAAGCTGTGATATTTTTTAGAGTTGAAAAAATAATATGCATCTATACATGCCATCTTAGTTATCAATTTTGCAAAACTCACACTGAATCTTATATTTTTTTTATATGTATATCCCTCTGAAAAATTCTATACACTAATGATATTTTAAAGTGGTATATAACATCCAGTCATGTTTTGTTTTTATACATTTTTTAATATCTATGAGATTTTTTAACTCTCTTTCTTCGATTCTGTTGCAATTCCGAATCATGAATGGTGTGAGCTTAGCTGCTTAATTATTTTGTATCAACGTCGATTAAGGTTACTCTATTGAATTATTAGCTTAATGTACAACAATTATAATCACACCCTCTTCATGTATTTATGTAGTAAATTATTTATTGGCATTTAATAGTAATAAACTACGTTATGGTTAGGCTTTCAAATATTAGCAACATCTCATCCTTATTTATATATGTAAAATTTGTGATTTTGAATTAGTGCAAGTCTTTTTTATTACTTTAAATATAATATGGCAGCTGGGGCTGACCCAAGTGGTTGAGGGAATATGCCCGGGTCCCCCCAAAACTCAAATTGTTTGCTAAAAAATTTTCAGCCCAAGTTTTTTTTTTAGCCTAAAAATTTCTTGCCCACCGGGCTGGGTCCACCAATGTATGGCATATTGTAATTTAAAAAATCAAGTTGACTAATCATGTCATGACATATATGTCATTAAATCTTCAACACAAGCTCAAATTTGATGACATATATGTCATTAAATTTTCAAACAAGTCTATATGTGTTGTTATGCAAAATCAACAAATCTTGCATTTATTGAGATGCAAGTCCACAAATCCTAGATTTTTATGACATATATGTCAACAACTCTTGTATTTGGTGACCTGATACAAAATTTGTTGACATAAAAAGTCAACAAATCCAGGATTTGTTGACATAGAAGTCAACAAATCTTTAATTTATTGACATATAATAAATTATGGTTTCGTTAGCATACAAAATATAAAAAAAAATCTTGAATTTATTGACATACAAATCATCAAACCGTGGATACATAAGTTGTGTTCTAAAGAAAATACTTGGGAAACCACTTTAATTTGACTTCCAAAAGAATCGATCACACAATAATCACTAAAGCCCAAACCTAATCATACAAGGAACAATTCGCACTAACCCAAGAAAAATTCAGAAAAAGACCAAGACTTTCAAAAACCTCATAAAATTTCAGAGAAAACCATAAGGTAGGGTCCGACGAGAGAGTAGAGGGCAAAGAACAGCGGAACGGCGAGTTCCGGCGATAGTTTAAGCAGTAGGAGTTGGTCACCTCGTCGAGGATGAAGAGAGTGAGGATGGCGGAGGCGCCGTGCGCGATGGTGTGGCGACATGTGAGAAAGACGAAAAGAGTGGCGATGTGGTGGAGGATGAAGAGGAAGTTGGAAGTGGGTGAAAAGAAAACGTTGGTTGAGGAAAAAAAAAACTAAAAACATACCAAAAAAAATTCTTTCTCCAAATTTTATTAACAATTTTGTCCCGATTATAATTTTGTTTGGTAAAAATCTTCCAAATTACTGATATTCTTTACCAAATCCCAACTTAATAATTCGGGTTTCATGACGTATTTGAATATGTGACTGGGTTTGAATAATTTTTTCTTGAGTTAAATTTGTAGCACATTTGGGATACCTATAATATTTTTTTTTTCTTTTGGGTGAGACAAGGATTCGCCCTTAAATAGATTATAATACTCAATTATTGATAGTCCTTTTGTCAAGACACCAGTTGTTGTCTAATCCACGATTGCTACCATGTCACAATGAAGAAACGCACATTTAAGGCATGGTCTACGAATTTTGTAGCAACTAAGGTGACTCCGATGTTGTCACGCCATATTATCGGAGCTAGAGGAAGTTCCACGCATGTGCGAGTACGCAATACTCGGCCTCTGTACTTGAGCATGCCATCGCATGTTGCTTACGTGAAATCCAAGACACCAAACTACCACCAAGAAATACGTACAAGCTAGACTATTTTTTAATTTATCGAATCCGTAGGGGAAAAATGCGCTAATTGTCAATGCTCTTTAATATTTTTCTCATAAATAACACTAAAAATTAACATTGGTACTCCTGAGTAATGGTCTCCTTTTGTAAATGCATGGGTTTGTCTTCAATATTTAAAGTTTAAAGTATCCTTTGTAATTCATATTCAAGTGTCCAATATAATTACTATTATAAACATTCATCTTAAGTACGAATATATTTCTATTGTAATAATAAAAAAAGGGCCAAACTTCAATTTCTATCAAGTTTTTTTTTTTTTTTTTAAGAAATAGAAAAGTATTATTAATATGTAAAATGGATATACATCATACGTGAGTTGTGTTTTGGCCTAGAACCGGACCGCACGCAAAACAAACATGCCAAACCCATAGAAAGAGGACCGAAAAGAAAAACAACCACCAAACCAGAAAAAGTGTTTTCTTTACATCATATATTATAGCCCTAGCCAATCTCTAAGGATGATTTTTTATACTCCGGCGATATAGAATGAAGCCATAATAAAACCATGTTTTGATTTGCATTCTCAAGAAGTGACATTCCATTGTTGGAAAAGACTTCCATCAGTGACCCTCCTTAAATTCCACAATCCAACCAAAACACTGACTTTGATGGCCTCAACCCACTTTGAACCCTCATGTGATTTTGGTGCAGATGAAACAAGTCGTTGAATTGCGGCTTTTCAGTAACCACGATATTATAATTTCAAAAAATTTCACCGACGAAATTTGAAAAATATAAGCAAAAATAAAATTTCAACACTATAAAATTTTGTTAACATTCTTCTCGATTAGTCATCGATCACCAACATCTTTATCACTAACTACACTTATGACATATGTATTCTCTAGTTTCTCAAGACTTACATGAAAAATAAGAAAACTATCATCAATATGAATGATCGAGACTACTATTTATAAAAGAAATTTGCGAGAATAGACTCCCTTCGAGTTAATTGCAACACCGTCACCAACTCTTTTCGGTGGCTTATGATTTATTTACTTGTGGCTCACCAAACCTTCAAATAATGCACTATGCTCGTCAAACCATTGGTGATAGAATTGACCTCTCATGTTTAAGCTCTAAGACCTCTTAACTATACTCTATTGGAAGCTTTGACATTCTCTTTACTTCCCTTTATCCATTGACGTTAAATTGTTTCAACTTTTTGATTTTTTTTTTTAGTCTTCAAACCTTTCATATCGAAAAAAATGAATTACCCTCATTATTATTTTAGAACTTTGAGGATAGTGATTTGCACTTACTACTACCGTCACGGCGTCACCAACTCTCAGACTCCCACATAAATACTATATATTTTTACATATTACATTACATTTGATACTTTAAATTCTTCTTTTTGTAGGTGCATGTTTACGTGAAGAACCAAAGATAGCAATTCTTCAGAGCCAAAAGTCTGATTAGCTATATATAAAAATAAAAAATAAAAAACTATATCAAAAAGATAAAGTCAACTTCGAGACAAATCTCAAAGCTCTTATTTTAAGCCAAAATCTAAAAAGTTCATTTAGATATATTAACCACGGTTACGTTAAGCTGATTAAACGCAGTATAGAAGAAACCGCTATACTCATGGACATTTTAAACCAAGAAAGCAATAAAAAGTATCAAATATTTATAAATAAAAAGTATTGCCTAAATAACAAAAACATACAGTATAGACTAAAAATCATATCACACAAGGAAAGAATAAACAACAAACAAATAAATGGCACTGATATGATCATCATACTCAAAACCAATATTTGATTATGCCACGATCATCAAGCACGACACAAAATACAAGTATTTAAAGCCACACACCACAAAAATAAAAGACAACTCATTGAAGAAAAAGTAAACCAAGTAAACAATAATGAGTACAAGCTCAAAATATACTCATAAGGCTACATCTTCAAAGTACTATCATGCGCAAATTCATAGAAACCAAACAAAAAATGGAGAATTTGCATGAACGACACTACAAAGGGACCTAATTATAATATAATTAATATAGAACATAAAAGAAGATGGTAAAGCTAAACAAACAGTACTGTATACATACATCTAGAGATTCAGTCATAAAAACCAAGTAAAAACAATCTACGAGATTCAAACATACACTACATAGAATCATTATGTAATTAAAAATAAGTTAAACACACCTAATAATAATTAAATAAGAGTTACAATTTAATAATAAAAAAATTACACAAATATTAATAAGGTATACACTACTACTCGGTCGACCTATTTCCATAATTCTCCCATATATGATCAATTAATGCATTTCGAAGTGATAAATGAGCTTCTCTATTTTTTATTTGCCGATTTGAGTTCTATCATTGATCCGGATACACATGAGTTCGGTCCGAGCAAGTAAGAATCATAAAAAAGAGACAACCACCACCACAAGATGCACCTAATTGTCATGATCAAGTTTTTGGTAATTTTGGAAGTTCAAGGTCCGATTTGCCAGATTGTCAGTCTATTTTTATTTTCATTTAGTATAGTTGTATCTTGTATTTAATTTAAATATCAATGTGATGCAATTTTTTTTAATTTGTGTAGTCTAATTTATTTGTACTCTTCAAGATAATTTGTGTGTTTTTTTATTCATACACTAGCAATTATATCAATTAAATTATTTGGATCCTCAAAAATTTAAGGATTTGAGATTTGAGGGTAGTGTTGGAATGGTATGAGGGCACCTCAAATTTGAGGATATGAGGATAAGGGGCTTTGGTTGGAGATGCTCTAAGAGGTTAAATCATAGAGTACCATAAAAATCTAAGAGATTCAATCCCAAAAAAAAAAATCAGCAATAAATGCAAGGAAGCCAAAAGACATAATATGGATATTCATGCAAGACCAATAGTCTTGATACTTGACCTCCACGAAGACCGAGAATAGAAACTTTTCTCCAGGAATGATCGATAATCCAAGCATGGTGTGACGGTAATCAGACGGATCTCCCAAAAAGGAATATGTTTTCCATGCGCAGAAACAAATAGTTGTTCACATATAAGAATTCACCATTCACAGATCATACCCATCCTCACAGCCAGAAAGTGAGACAGCCAGGGATCCAATATCAAAGCCCAACGCAAATCAGTACTCACCAAAAAGAAGTGTTGACCAACGACTCATTCAATTCCCTTATAACCAGAAAAGAAGCTTGACATCTGGAAATACGTGTCTGTTTATATACCAAAACGTCCTAAATTCCACCATTTAACATCAAATAAAGGGCACAAAAGCACCTAGTACCGGCTCAGAAGCAAATCACCATCCCAAAATATAAGTAATCAAACCAAAATATAAGACACTTGAAGTCAATACACGGTCCCAAAATAAAAGCAACTAAACACATGACATAAGCCCCTTGGAGAACTGATACCATAGGGTGTGTTTGGTAACATTTTTGTTTTTTGTTTTTAAAAACACAAATTATGTTTTGTTTTGTTTTCTAATTTTTAAAAAATAAAAACATGTTTGGTAGTCGTGTTTTTGTTTTTTATTTTTAAAAATAAAAAACAAAAACATGTTTGGTAATCATATTTTTATTTTTTGTTTTTAAAAATAAAAAACAAAAACATGTTTGGTGATCACATTTTTTTTTTAATTTTTTTTCTTTTTGAAAAACATGAACGTGTCTTACGTGACTTTTTTTTCGGGATTCAAGAACTTTCCGATATCAAATTACAAGCAAGACCAAAAAAAGCTATAAACAAAACAAAATAAAAAAAGCAAACCGGTTTTAAAGAAAATAAACTTTTGTCTAAACAATTGTTCTTGAAAAAAAAATATTCTCGCATAAGCAAATAAAGGAATTCAAATGTCAATATAAATTCGTCCTAAAAAACAAATAATAAGTCTCAATTGTTACGGCGGCGTTGATTTGCATTCCATATGCGCTCCGCTATTTCATCTCGCATGTGAGCCATTTGACGCAATTGTCCTTGAGTGACATTAATCTCTTCAACATCTTGAGTTGTGGTGGTAGATTGGACATCATCTTCCTCACCTTCAATGTCAATAATTTCATATTCTGCAAATAAAGCATCTTTATTGTCGTTCATTCTTATGAAATAGTGAATCGCACAGCAAGCAATCACAATATAACGTTGTGTAGAGAATTTATAAGAAGGCATTGCTTTTAGGATGGGGAAGCGAGCTTTCAACACACCAAAGCAACGTTCAATAACATTTCTTAGTGAAGCATGTCGACGATTAAAAAGTTCCTTCATTCCTTGAGGAGGTCCACCTGCCCTATAATGACTTAAATGATACCTCTCCCCACGATATGGTGAAAGAAAACCAGGCATATTTGTATAGCCAGAATCAACAAGATAATATTTTCCTAATTAGAAAAAAAAAACACATGTTGGTATAATAATAGAAATATATCAAATGTTTATACGTTAATAATTTTAATTTAATGAAAACTAACCTCTCGGGGCCATCGGGAATTTTAATTTAAGAATATTTGTATCACAACACATAACAACTTCAATTAGACAAAAAATAGAGTAATGATCTTTACCCGCGAAAGTTTATCCCACACATCCTCTGTGGCAGTAACTTGTCCAGTCACCGCATTATATCCAATACCGGTTTGTTGCAATAATAACTTGAAATCCTTTTGCTTTTGCTTTAGAAGGTTAAACTTGTTCCTCAGTTGTACATCGCTATAGCACCTCTTTGTTTGAGCATAAACATTGTCATGAATGCGTCGCCATGCGGACTTTGAAAATGTTGTAGTGCTCCTATTTCCTTTCAAGACCTCTTCTTCCATAATATTAATGAAAATCTCTTCATGTCTTGAGTTCCATGTTGCAGCTTCTTCATTACTACTAAGGTCAATGATATCGTTTCCTATGTTTTCCATCTATAAAAGTGGTGATTAGTGTTTTGACCCAATCGTATTGACATACACAAAATAGAACCACTCGTTTACCGAATCTTCCTAAATCAAAGGAATTGACAGACATATTTCTACACCATATAAACTATACTCCACAGCTATAAGCGCGCAATATGACTTATGACGTTCTATATAGGCACATAACATGACATATGGTTTACAATAATGAATGGACCACAAATGTCTGCTTATAACAAAGGGCATTTTATTAGAGCACCAAAACCAAATAAGAAGATAAAAAAGGACCCTAATAAATTGTAATTTATCTCATCATCAACACGTTCTAAATCAAACGGCTCATAGGAACAGCTTGGAACCAAAACGACTTTTTTTTTAAGTCAAAGAAAATTATTTTAAGAGTATCTCATCATAAAAGTTGGTGAAAAAAAAAAGTTAAGATATCTTCATCAAAATGATAAGACAGTAGTGACAAGCTAGCTGTTATGAAGAGTATAGTAATATCAATTGGGTATTGAACTCAAGATTGGGGCAACCAGAGAACGAATGTGGGAAAAATAGTACATATCCACACTGCAAAAATAATATAAAAATCACATAACACGCTTCAATAAAGAGCTTAAATAATCCAAGCCCAAAAACAAAAAATGTGTCCCATTCTGTTAGTTTTCCATTTTTAATAAACCAAGTTTATAGAGAGAGACAGAGAGAGAGAGAGAGAGATGGTCTAGTGTCAAGCTCATACTTGATATAATACTTTTAAGACAAACTGAAATAATTTCCGAGCACAGTCATACCAGTTTAGATATGCAGTGACTATAAACAGCAGTTTCATCAACGATTCATAAAAAAGGGAAAAAAAAGAATAAAAAAGAAAAAAAAAAACTTTACTCGAACACCGGATCAAATGCACTTCTGAAAACATTCATATTTAACATCTTCAAGCTATAACACATACGAAACGGATTGGAAAACACGCCGGAGCGAAGAGAACATACCAAGGTGAGTTGTGATTCAATATAAAAATAATAATTGTTGTTCACTGTAATTGTGAGTTGTGATTCAGGTTTGCATATTGGCATATGGTCAAACTGGTTCCGGTAAAACCTATACGATGATGGGTAGCCCAGAAGCTTTGGAGCATATAGGATCGGTACCTCGTTCACTCAAACAAATACTCAAAGCTACTCAGGCTCTCGAGTCCCAGGTTTTATAGCCATCTCAAGACTTCAGAAAAAAAAAAAAAAAAACAGATTGAAAGATATTCATAATTGAGTGATTGCAAATATAGCCATCGAAATGAATTTATGGGACAAAAAGACTCTGAGTGGCAATGAGTGATTGATCCAATTCCCCCAACTAAGATTGGTGTCATGTCTACAAAACATACCCAACTTCCAAACGCACCAAAAAGATAAAAACACTGTCCGAAACTTTGCTCCTGAGAACTTATAATATACACACACAACAGTAACAACAAAAACAGACACAACATGACAATGGCCAGAATGATTTTTCTTCTCCTTCCAAGTAACAAAAATTCTGACAGTCAAGACTAAAAGTAAAAATAACTATATTTGTAGGGGAGGAAAAAAAATTGACAGAAGATACATTTCCGGGCCGTCTCCAACCAGATTCAACAGATGTTTTAGACCAAAACAAGTCCAATAACACTTCAATTGCATGAATCAAGTCCAGAAATTAAAAAGCCCTTAACATAAAAAATAAACCCTAATTCTCGGATTCAAAATTGGGGAAAAATTCAATTCCTTACCAGATTCCGCAAGATTGAATTCCCGGGTCGAGATTCTCTTCCTCTTTTCTGTCCAAACTTACGCCGGATATCCTAGAGCACACGACCGAAAAGAGAAGGAGAATAAGGGTTCAAACCCTAGAACTCTCTTGAAGATTTTCGGAGAGAAAATTGAGAAATTGAACCCAATCCTTACCTCCAATGGCTTCTCCGATGTTCTCTCTCTCTTTTCCGGTGGTTTTTCTCGGTCCGACGTCTCTGGCTCGCTCGCGGTTTTTTTCTCTCCTCCTCGACGTCGGTCCAGTTCAGAATCTCGACGAGCTTCTCGATCGCCGGGGAGTTCAGCCTGATCTTCTGCACCGTGTCGTCGGAGAATCGTCTCCGCGGAGAATCGTCTCCGCGGAGAATCGTCTGGCTCGAAGAAGAGAAGAAGAATCGAGAAATGTTTTTTTTCTCTGGCTCGAAGAGTTTTTTCTCTGGCTCGAAGAGAAGTGTTTCTGTTTTTAAAAATTTTGAAAAACAAGTTTTTTTTATTCTCTAATTTTTGTTTTATTCTCCCTCTTATTTTTAAAAACAAAAAACAAAAATAATTTTATCAAACACGTTTTTTGTTCTTAAGGTCATTTTTTTATTTTTAAAAACAAAAAACAAAAAATAAAAACGTTACCAAACACACCCATAGTGACTCGCCACAGGGAAGAATCCGTACAGAAAAACTGAGAACCAAATAAGTTCTAACCACTGATCAATTCCGCAACCAGGTGTCGCACTAGGATCATGGCAAGAAACTTACATAAGAGAAACCCGATATAAAGAACAAATCAACATCACTCGGTATAAATGCCCAAACCATCTTGAACAGAAAAGTATGCACAAAGGAAATATACAATCTCGCACCTGAGCAACCTCACAGAGACCAATACCTTGAAGAAACTGCGTCCCAATCCATGTAGTTCTCAAAACAATTGCGAAATCTTGACTGATTTGCAAAATATTAAATTTCAAATAAAGAAATTGCTCAACTGCACAACGAAACGTGATTTTAATATTTTATTTGGCTGCAATTTTATTTAAGATACTTACCTCCTCCGTCCCTATCTTGCCCTTATCCATTCACCGACGCCACTTCGAACATCGTTTCGATGTCTCTGACAGAGGATCCGCACGCAGACTCACCACGTTCCGAATTTTGACACTCGGCCCGACTTCACCATGATTTTGTCCCATTCCGGAGTGGGTCCCGAGCACAAGGCCAGGTACATCTTGGAGACCTCACAGGCTGTGAATGCACTTTGTGGGACTTTGTGAAAACAGAACTAGTATCGAATAAGACATCCATGGAATGCACATTAATCTTTAAATTTACAAATTAGAAAATACGTAAATCATTTCAACACAACTAGTTCATTTTAAGAAAATTCCCTTCTACTTTACTGAGATGATATGTATACATAAAACATGAAACTTTTAAAAGCATACAAAGGTTAGTAAGCTAAAAGGTAAAATAAAAAATGGTATAAAGGACGTGCACGGCCAAAAAAAATAAAGATAAAAATGAGAATATAGAGTTGATCTGAGTCAGAGGCTTCTTTACCGCAACAAGCCATTTGTCTTTGTGTATAAAGTCGGCTCTGGTACGAATAGAAACTGAGTCCCAATCCATAAAGATATGTCATGCTTGAGTAAGAGAGAAGCCATGGAAATAAATTCGCTTTTGCTAAACTGACCCAGACAATCTTGAAAGATGAGAAAAAAGCAAGCCAATAGACCATTCAGCAGAAAATCAACCGATCACAAAAATAGCAAAATCCAAAAGCATTGGTTTTGTGTCTTGACCATATCTGCAAAGGAGTAATTCCACAAGAATTTAAATTTAAAGCACACCAAGACATCACTCGGCTAATAAAGTAGTGATCCTATTTTAAGGCTTTGATGCCATGGAAAAACAGTGGCTAATACTGATATAAAGGATTTTCATGAGCCTGAAACCTTAAACTATGTATAAAATTAACAAAAAATTGGCTACGTAAGCCACCTAAGCTATAGGAATTGTAAATTAGCCAACCTTTGGTAAATACTTTGTAAATAGCTAATTTGCATACGTGGCAGCCTATTAACTACCTTTTTACATGTATGACTGAGTTAAATAAGTCTTTTATTAATCTGTTAATAAGTTAACTTGGTTATTTACAAGAAATTAACCAAAGGTGGGTTATATCCCAATTCACAATAACCGTGTGGCTATATAACTTAATAACCCTAAAATTAAACACACATAAATATAGAAACTCAATGGGGCCACAAGTTTTCATATTATTATTGTAGGTAATAGCATGACCGACTACATCATAGAATAATAGATAATAAAAAAAAAGTTATATGTCCCTACCAACCAAAGGAAGGTCAAGACAATCTACAAGGCTTACAAAGGAAACTACCTTCATATATAAATAATATAACAAAAAAATTAGAAGATAATTCGATCAATATCACAGTAGAATATACCTAAATTTATTGATATTATAATGTCCTAGCTTATGTTCTCATTGTGAATTTCCTTCCAGCTCGAAAAGCACAACAATAGCTCAAATAGCAGTTTTTTTATTATTAGAAAGGGATTAAGTAGATATATTACCCATCAAAGGTCACGCTTACTAAAAAAAATCTTAAGTTAAAGCCCTATTCTGAAAACTTTATGACAAAAAAATGAGATACTCGGGGAGCCACTCACATGGCCGTGAGCAAGGTTTCATAAACCCTGGAAGCTAAAAAACATCATAGAATACTTACTATAAAGAAGTAGAGATAGAGAAACCTTGGGCTATTAGAACTTACAGTTTCCCTTCCCGCAATCACGAATGCTGATAACAATGTATCTGTTTTGAGCACAACTAGTTACTGTGAGAAGCAACATATTGGATTATGGCAACGAAATCACCTCAAAGTAGAGGTAAAATAGCAAAGCACGTGAAGAAACTAATTCGTCGAGGCATAAGATAAATGATTCTGTATCATTCACATCTTGCTCAAAATAAAACTGGAAAAACACATCACTGTTGAGTTATATTATCTAGTGCAACAATAACCATTTGAAAAGAAGTAATAAAGACAAGAGATTGACTCCGACTGACACAGATCAAAACGCTTCAACTAAAAAGAGGCAACAAAATATAAAAGTAAAATTGGCAACAAAATCACTTCAAAGTATAAGTATCAAAACACAATAAGAAACTGAGTCATCAAGGCATAAGAGAAATGGTACTGTAGTCATCAAGGCATAAGAGAAATGGTACTGTAGTCATCAAGGCATAAGAGAAATGGTACTGTAGTCATCAAGGCATAAGAGAAATGGTACTGTAGTCATCAAGGCACATGAAGTAACTGAAAACACATCAATGTTAAGTTTATTCGGTGCTACATTAACACTCGTAAATAAATAAATAAAAGAACCAGAGATCGATTAGGACTAACACATATCAAAGCGCTCCGACTAAAAAGAGCCAATACACAATAAATATGTACAGATAAAGTACATCATAATAGAATCGAGCTAGACGGAGGTTCATAAACGGAGAAGATAAATGTGTCAGGGGTTAGCTATGTTATCATGACTTTACATAATGTCTGGTTATTTAACTTTCTTTTTCTACAAAAATGAAGCAAAACTTTCTATCAGCCCTGGTGCCATTCATGATTTTTTTTCCTTATATGGGTTATGCCTATGCTTTGATATAACTTCATATACAGACTTTTAATTTGTCCCATAGGCAGAGGTGATCGCAACAGATTTGCTTCGGCTCATTCAAAAGGGAAAAATACCAACCTATTCTGACCTTTTGAAAATTGAGTGAAGTGATCCTCCCAACGCCATTGAAATCCCGAGTCCTAAAGCAGTGAGACAGAACTAATAAATCTCTGAAAACTTGAAGATATATTCGCGTCCAAAAGCTGACAAGAACAGTTTTCAAATGAGGATCCAACCTGCTTTGCACTGAATCTCCAATTCCGGCCAGATTTCCTGTCACGAGAGAATCGCTATATCACATCTTCACCTCCACCATGATGAATTAACAACGCAAATTTGAATCCATAAGCTAGTATCTCCATGAAATATTCCACAAAGACGAGAGATTGTTTAGAAAACATAGACAAAGTGACGTGTAGAATATCGCGTATTTATTCGGCATAATGACAACAGTAATAGTAAGATTCAGTCAGACGTTAGCTAGAGGCCAACGGGATATAAAGCCTGGGCCTTATAGTACAAATTTTGAACCATGCTATATCTAACACATTTACCCGCATATTTGTAAATCCCATGATACATGCCCATTGAGATATCAACAAATGAAAGAAATAATCAAATAATTAAAAAAAAAACAAACAAACAAAAAAAACGACAGTACAAGAGAATAATCTCACTTGATATTCATATTCATAAGGAATATTTTCTTTTTATTTCTGAAGTTAGTTAAGGAAAAATCTCAGAAGGAATTTCCGTCCCCAAAACAAATTACAGTTATTTTTGTTTGAAATGAGAAATGAAAACTGCTTAGTTTGTGAACTTCTTTTGTGAGATGAAGCATAATACTTTCAAACAAAAATAATTGCACATGTAAAACTCAGTGCTTTACATAGTTCCCATCTCTTATCTTAGTAACGCAACAAATTAAACAAGCAGATTAAGAAGATGAGTGCCTAAACAAAGACAATAAAACAGAGTTAAGAGAAGAATACATGTCTTCCTCTTCCACTTCGTGTGATGAACACATAGAAGGATACATGGCTATTAAACGAGCAGATTTCAAACACATAGATATACAAACAAATTACCTCAAAAGCTGAATGAGATTCCTCATCATGCTCTGTCCTTGGATAGTGCTCCTAACCGACGAGGAGGTTGTTCTGGTCAAACTGGACCTTCGTGTTCAAAAGACCAATCCATGACTTACAAAGAGCATAGTTGAAAAGACCTTCTGATTAAATTTGAATTTTGAGAGGTTATAAAATCCACCAACATGAAAAAAAATGCGTCGATAACATTATGTCCCTCAATGAACAACTATTCCTAACATTGTGTTTCGAAATTCTTATAAAGGGTATATACTTCTTTTCTTGTGCAGGTTACCTCTCTCTAGGTAATCAGTTGACTGACATTGTACCGTGAAACACAGGTTTCAAAGTTTCATAAATCATCGAAGGCACAGAAATCTCCTTTTAGTTCTCAACAAAGGATCGATAGGTACTCTCCCACTGGTCTGGTACGGAATTGTCTAGAACTCGAAGCCATAATTTCACCTGTAACAAAAAAAAAAGGCCCACACTAAACAAACATAAATTCTCACATCAGTTCTGAGATTATGATAGTTTCACATACCTTTATGCAGGTCACGACTCCCGGAAATGCTCTCGACTAGGTTTCTCGAACCATGAAATGTGTTCCTTCCTACAGGATATACCTTCACAGCAAAAATACTGGGGAGCTTTGAATAAGAAAAAGCTTGGATCCAAAGCCCCAAGTCCTTCTTCATGTCTGGGATGTTCAGCAAAGTGCCCAGCTAGACTGGGATGTTCAGCAAAGTGCCCAGCTAGCCTAATTCAATGTTGCATCTAGCGCAAAAAAAAAAAAAAAAAAAAAAAATAGAACATGGTCAATTACATACAATAATAGATACACTGATCAGAAATCGGATAATTATTGTCTTATCTACTAACCTGAGAGTCATCCCATAACAAATGAGGTTCTTGAGAGCATTGGTGATGTTTATTCCAGGGTATCATGACCGAAGCGAACAAACTTCTACGAGTAGTCAACTCTGGAGGCCGACCACCTCTTCGATGATGCGCTCCAACTATGCGCAATGGGAGGTCAAGTTGGCCCTTCCTTGAGGCAATTGGTAAAGGTAACTACTAAGCAATTCATAACAACGCCGCTTGTAGAAACCAACAGCAAATAAAAGAAGATATTATTCACATATACTCTTATTATTAACTAAATTGTCACGTCATCAATTTAGCTAATTACAATTTATTAACTATTTGTTAGCTAGAATACAATTTACAAGTTCCATATGGCTTAGTTAGATTTAAGTGCACTCTCATCTCTAGGTGTAGTATAAAAAATCTAGGGAAATAAGTTTCTCATTAGCAACTTCCTATTAAAAAAAAAAAAAAAAAACTGATTTTTTTTTATGATCCTTTAATTCACGAAAAATGACCTCAATCATTCTTCATCATCAGCAATGGCCCGATCCGATGGAAGCCCAATCATACCCGTCATACCTGCGAACAATACCCAAAATTCAAATGGTTTTCTTACCCGTCATACCTGAGCAGTCCCAGCCTCGCCGAAGTGGTCTGGCCGATTCTTGGCCCGCACGCACTGCGGTCGAGACTCGGTGGAAGGTTCGCGTGCCTCACCGCCGACTGCGGCTCCGGCGACACTGGTGGAGTTCACGCTAAGCAGCGTGGAGGGGCTGGACTTCTTCGACGTGAGCCTGGTGGACAACCTCCCAGTCGTGGTGGTGCCACATGGCGGGGCGGGGCGTGGAGGCCCAAGGGGTGCCTGGTGGACCTGAACGGGCGTGTGCCCGGCGGGGCTCAGGGTGGCGGCAGGGGCGCGTGGCATGCCGCACCGCGTGCGAGGCGCTGGGGGACCCGAGGTTCTGCTGCGGCGAGGCATATTCGCTGGAGACTTGCGGGCCGTCGGAGTATTCGCTGTATTTCAAGCGGGCCGTCGGAGTATCCTTGTGGGTCGCGACAGCAGGGAATGACCCGTCTGGATAGATTTTAATTTTATCTCAGCACAACTAGTCTCTGAACTATTCTAGCATGCTTGTGACATCTTGGTTCTTGATATATTTCTACGAAATTCAACACCTGAACAACTTTATAAGTTTTTTACACATTTGTTGTTCTCTGATCAACTATGTCAATATCAACTAATGTCACTCACAAACATAATCATTCATTTTTTTTTACCTGAAATTCTTCGAAATCATCAGCTTGATCCCACAGGTCCTTTGTCTTCATTATTTAGTCCATAGCAGTGTCCAATCAAATTCAGCTTTGGAAACCAAACAAACATCAAGCTTATTAAGTTTTAGTGTAAATTAACAAACTTTATTCTAGAGACAGAGATCACGGCAATATATATTTCTACGTACCTGTCGAAGCTTCGCAAAAGCCACTGTAAGTAATGCAATCATCGTCGGAATCAGCCTTGAGGAACGCAAACGCGTCGTGCTCTGTCAGCGAAGCTCTGCGTAGTAGATACTGAAAACAAAAAAACACAATGAATACTAGAAACATTTTATAGAGAGAAATAAAACAGAATGTAAAATAATCAAACTGACCTTAAACATGCCAAAGACTGCTTCGGTCCAAATAGTCTTTAAGGAGCTTCTTATAACCGTTGGGATTGAGAAGCCAAATGAATCGACCCCGCAAACGTTCCGCGATGGTTCCGATGACTAACCCACTTTTAAAAAAAAAAAGACATTTATTTCAAATAAGAACATTTTAAGAAAAAATAAATAAATATGGACATCTACCAATATAAAAATGGTTTTGCGAACCAACCTTGTGGGCATCTGCATCGGTGTACTGATGAGCCGTGTCGTAAGACGACATGAAGCCTTGTGACCTAAGGAACTTGTAAACATGCCAGCTTTTGCAGGGTCACAACTTCCAGAAGTGCTCTGGACTAGGTATCTCAAACCATGAAATGTGTTCCTTCCTACACAATATACCGTCGCAGCGAAAAAGTACGGAGCTTCGAATAACAAAAAGCTTGGATCCAAAGCCCCAAGTCCGTCATCCCCTGGGACGTTCAGCAAAGCGCCATGCTAGCCTAGTTCAATATCGCATCAAGCCCAAAATAAATAAATAAAATGAATTAGAACATGGTTAATTACATATGATAATAGATGCACTGATAAATTGGATAATGACTTACATGCTAACCTGGGAGTCACCCCGGAACTAACAAGGTTCTTGAGAGTATCGGGGAGAAGTCAACTATGGGAGGCCGACCACCTCTTCGATGACAATGGGAGGTCAAGTTTGCCCTTCCCTGAGGCAATCGATAAAGGTAACAGATAATACAATTCATAATAACGCATCTTATAGATATCAGAAAATAAGACAAGATAGTGTTCACATATACCGGCAGACAAGATAGTGTTCCTCGGCTTCAATTTCTCGTATGAGGTTGCAGTCCTTCTCGATCCGACCTTCCTTACAAAGCGCGCCGATCTCATTCGCAATAGAGATGGCGAAGAAATTCTTCTTGCCAACTCTGCTTAAAGATATCGAGATAGTAACAAATACATAAAAGGGCAAAAAAGAAAAAGAAATGCATAGAAATACTGAAAGGCATCACAAGACTCCTGAGACAGCGTCCTTCGGGCGGCGACGGCAGGGAGGGAGATCGGGCTGGTGACCCACTTCGATTCGAACTGGTAACAGAGTGTGTTTCTAAACCCTGAATCAACAAACAACAACATATCTACAATTAAAGAAAATTTCAGAAAGAATTAGCAAAAATATAACCGACGATATTCCTCATCACGCTCTGTCCTTGAATAGTGCTCCTAACCGACGAGGAGGCTGGTCTTGTCAAACTGGACCTTCGTGTCAAAAGACCAATCCATGATCTACAAAGAGCATATTTGAAAAGACCTTTTGATTAAATTTGAATTTTGAGAGAGGTTATAAAATCCACCAACATGAAAAAAACGTGTCGATAACATTATGTCCCTCAATGAACAACTATTCCTAACATTGCGTTTCGAAATTCTTATAAAGGATATATACTTCTTTTCTTTTGCAGGTTACATCTCTCTAGGTAATAAGTTGACTGACATTGTACCGTGAAACACAGGTTTTAAAGTTTCATAAATCAAAGGCACAGAAATCTCCTTGTAGTTCTCAGCAAAGGATCGAATAGGTACTCTCCAACTGGTCTGGTACGGGATTGTCCAAAACTCGAAGCCATAATTTCACCTGGAACAAAAAAAACACACTAAACAAACATAAATTCTCACATCAGTACTGAGATTATGATAGTTTCACACACCTTTTTGCAGGTCAAGACTCCCAGAAATGTTCTCGACTAGGTCTCTCGAACCATTAAATGTTTTCCTTCCTACAGGATATACCTTTACAGCAAAAAAAAGTGGGCAGCTTTGAATAAGAAAAAGCTTGGATCCAAGCCAAGTCCTTCTTCATGTCAGAGATGTTCAGCAAAGTGCCCAGCTAGACTGGGATGTTCAGCAAAGTTCCCAGCTAGACACATGGGCACTAGCGCAAAATAAAAAAAATTAGAACATGGTCAATTACATACAATAATAGATACACTGATCAGGAATCGGATAATTATTGTCTTACATACTAACCTGGGAGTCATCCCAGAACAAATGAGGTTCTCGAGCCTGTGTAAAGATTTCGGGTTAGAAACCATTACACAAAAAGGGAAAAAAAAAAAAAAAAGATTTACTGTTTACAAAATTCTTGTCTATGCTTCTTATATGTCAACATTGTATTCTTCTTCCCTTTCTTCTACTCATCTTCCTTTCATTCAAATACTGAAAGGCATCGATAAGATTCCTGAGACAGCATCCTTGTGGGTCGCGACAACAGGGAATGACAACAACAGAGTGTGCTTCCATACCCTGGATCAGCAAACAACAAATCAACTATTACAAGCAATTTCAGAAAGAATTAGCAAAAAAAAAAAACAGAGGGACAACACGTGATACTGGAGGATTCACTGTGGGGCGGGGCGGGGCGGGCCGAGGAGTGCCATGGTTGAGTCGAACCGACACTAATTAACTGAGAGGTTTTAGCTTTTCTCTCTAGGGTTTTCACGAAAACTCTCGCTTGATTTCATTGTGGCACTGGAGTCCCATCGGAAGCCGTGATCCACCAGCCGGACCGGTTAAAGGCGGTTCGATCTGGCAGATAATATCACCACCTCCAAGAGGAATATCTTCCAACCAGTGGAATGAACGGGTCACACCATTTCTTAGCTTTATGATTGTTACACATACCTTGTGCAGGGTCATAACTCCCAGAAGTGCTCTCGACTCAAACCATGAAATGTGTTCCTTCCTACACGATATACCTTCACAGCGAAAAAGTATGGAGCTTCGAATAACAAAAAGCTTGGATCCAAAGCCCCAAGTCCGTCATCCCAGGGACGTTCAGCAAAGTGCCACGCTAGCCTAGTTCAATATCGCATCAAGCCCAAAATAAATAAATAAAATGAATTAGAACATGGTTAATTACATATGATAACAGATACACTGTGATAAATTGGATAATGTCTTATGTGCTAACCTGGGAGTCACCCCGCCACAAATAAGGTTCTTGAGAGCATCAGGGATTTTGATTCCGGGGTATCATCACCAAATCAAACGAGCTTTAGCGAGCAGTCAACTATGGGAGACCGACCACATCTTCGATGACAATGGGAGGTCAAGTTTGCCCTTCCTTGAAGCAATCGATAAAGGTAATAGATAATACAATTCATAATAAAGCAGCATATAGAAATCAGTTAATATGACAAGATAGTGTTCACGTATACCGGTAGACAAGATAGTGCTCCTCGGCTTCAATTTCTTGATCGGGCTGGAGACTCGGCGTAAATTCAAAATGGTAACAGAGTGTATTTCTAAACCCTGAATCAACAAAAAACAACAAATCTACAATTAAAGACAATTTCAGTAAGAATTAGCAAAAATATAAAAAGAGGGAGGGCTCGTGATACTGAAGACGACTTAGTGGATTCATGGCAGGGCGAGTCAGGGAGCCGAAACGAAAAGAATAAGAGAAACTGAGAACGGGTGAGGGGTTTAAGCTTTTCTTTCTAGGGTTTTCGCGGCACCCACGAAGCTGGAAGGGACGGGTCAAGGGACAGCCAATCTCGCTCTCCACCCGCGCTTTTAGCCCAATAACCGCCTCTGGAGCCCCGACATAAGCTCACCGGATGGGCTGAGATCTGGTGGTTGTGACATGAACTGGCCTCCGGACACACCGCAGATCAAGACAACCAACACCAGTCTCGGCAGAAGATTGAAGTACCCGTTATCAGAACCGGCGAGCTTCTTGCGAAGGTCACGATCGGCCTTGCAATGCCAGAGACGGAATCGAGGTTTGGCGACAAGGCAGAGAGGGAAAGACTAGGAACTAACGAAACGAGTTGGATCGGGAGAGGGGTTTTAGCTTTTCTTTCTAGGGTTTTTCCGGCACCGACGAAGCTGGAAGGAATGGGTCTAGGGACAGCCAATCTCGCTCTCCACCCGCGCTTTTAGCCCAATAGCCGCCTCCGGAGAACCGGTAGAAGCTTCGCCGGACGGGTTGAGACCTGGTGGTGGTGGCACGATCTGGCCTCCGGACACACCGCAGATCGACACCAACGACGCTAGTCTCGGCAGAAGATTGAAATTCCCGTTACCGGCGAGCTTCTTGCTAAGGTCACGGCGATTCCGGGGACGGAATCGAGGTTTGGCGACGGGGCAGAGATGGAATGGCTGGGAACGAACGAGATGCGACGGTGCCGTAAAACCCTAGATCGCCATTTCACGCCGGACGGGTTAAAGGAGGTGCAATCTGGAAGATCAACACCACCAACTCCAAGAGGAGTACCCGCAACCCGAACATGGCGACCTTTCGACTGGGCTCGGCGCCGACGATCGGACATACGATGTTGGAAGGGACGGGTCAAGGGACTTTTGCATCCACAGCCAATCTCGCTTCTCCACCCGCGCTTTTAGCCCGATTACCACCTCCGGAGAACCGATAGAAGCTCGCCGGTCGGGCTGAGATCTGGTGGTGGTGGCGCGACCTGGCCTCCGGACACACCGCAGATCGGCACCACCACTCCAGTCTCGGCAGAAGATTGAAGTACCCGATATTCGAACATTGAGGACCGGCGATATTTTTTATGAGGTCGGCGACGGCGTCGAGGTTTGGCGACGGGGCAGAGAGGGAATGGCTGGGAACGAATGATTTGAGACGGTGAAACCCTAAATCGCAGTTTACACGCCGGTGATCCCTCTTTTATATACCACCAGAAACTTGGACTCCAATTAACTTTCCCTTTTCCTTTCCCCTCTCTCCTCGCCGTTAGATTATATTTTGATCCAGCGGTTGTAATCTGTCTTATAATACGATTCACCCCAAGATATACACCAACGGCTATAATTTAGCTCAAATGACTAGCCCAGCAGCATTAATTTAGCTCTCCGCGTCAAATTAATTTCCTGTTCTTTCTTCTCGCCGTTAGATCAGGTTTATGATCCAACGATGGTGTTGCGACTTTTGATCCTATGCTGGAAATTATGTTTCTATAAATCCTTTTATTAACATTTTCCATTTGAAACACAATACATTGACAATTCACATGATCCACTTATAAGATCTCATAATTAATTACCAGACGTAAACATATTAGACTTTCATTTCTCAAAATTAAGCTGTGATATTTTTTAGAGTTGAAAAAATAATATGCATCTATACATGCCATCTTAGTTATCAATTTTGCAAAACTCACACTGAATCTTATATTTTTTTTATATGTATATCCCTCTGAAAAATTCTATACACTAATGATATTTTAAAGTGGTATATAACATCCAGTCATGTTTTGTTTTTATACATTTTTTAATATCTATGAGATTTTTTAACTCTCTTTCTTCGATTCTGTTGCAATTCCGAATCATGAATGGTGTGAGCTTAGCTGCTTAATTATTTTGTATCAACGTCGATTAAGGTTACTCTATTGAATTATTAGCTTAATGTACAACAATTATAATCACACCCTCTTCATGTATTTATGTAGTAAATTATTTATTGGCATTTAATAGTAATAAACTACGTTATGGTTAGGCTTTCAAATATTAGCAACATCTCATCCTTATTTATATATGTAAAATTTGTGATTTTGAATTAGTGCAAGTCTTTTTTATTACTTTAAATATAATATGGCAGCTGGGGCTGACCCAAGTGGTTGAGGGAATATGCCCGGGTCCCCCCAAAACTCAAATTGTTTGCTAAAAAATTTTCAGCCCAAGTTTTTTTTTTAGCCTAAAAATTTCTTGCCCACCGGGCTGGGTCCACCAATGTATGGCATATTGTAATTTAAAAAATCAAGTTGACTAATCATGTCATGACATATATGTCATTAAATCTTCAACACAAGCTCAAATTTGATGACATATATGTCATTAAATTTTCAAACAAGTCTATATGTGTTGTTATGCAAAATCAACAAATCTTGCATTTATTGAGATGCAAGTCCACAAATCCTAGATTTTTATGACATATATGTCAACAACTCTTGTATTTGGTGACCTGATACAAAATTTGTTGACATAAAAAGTCAACAAATCCAGGATTTGTTGACATAGAAGTCAACAAATCTTTAATTTATTGACATATAATAAATTATGGTTTCGTTAGCATACAAAATATAAAAAAAAAATCTTGAATTTATTGACATACAAATCATCAAACCGTGGATACATAAGTTGTGTTCTAAAGAAAATACTTGGGAAACCACTTTAATTTGACTTCCAAAAGAATCGATCACACAATAATCACTAAAGCCCAAACCTAATCATACAAGGAACAATTCGCACTAACCCAAGAAAAATTCAGAAAAAGACCAAGACTTTCAAAAACCTCATAAAATTTCAGAGAAAACCATAAGGTAGGGTCCGACGAGAGAGTAGAGGGCAAAGAACAGCGGAACGGCGAGTTCCGGCGATAGTTTAAGCAGTAGGAGTTGGTCACCTCGTCGAGGATGAAGAGAGTGAGGATGGCGGAGGCGCCGTGCGCGATGGTGTGGCGACATGTGAGAAAGACGAAAAGAGTGGCGATGTGGTGGAGGATGAAGAGGAAGTTGGAAGTGGGTGAAAAGAAAACGTTGGTTGAGGAAAAAAAAAAACTAAAAACATACCAAAAAAAATTCTTTCTCCAAATTTTATTAACAATTTTGTCCCGATTATAATTTTGTTTGGTAAAAATCTTCCAAATTACTGATATTCTTTACCAAATCCCAACTTAATAATTCGGGTTTCATGACGTATTTGAATATGTGACTGGGTTTGAATAATTTTTTCTTGAGTTAAATTTGTAGCACATTTGGGATACCTATAATATTTTTTTTTTCTTTTGGGTGAGACAAGGATTCGCCCTTAAATAGATTATAATACTCAATTATTGATAGTCCTTTTGTCAAGACACCAGTTGTTGTCTAATCCACGATTGCTACCATGTCACAATGAAGAAACGCACATTTAAGGCATGGTCTACGAATTTTGTAGCAACTAAGGTGACTCCGATGTTGTCACGCCATATTATCGGAGCTAGAGGAAGTTCCACGCATGTGCGAGTACGCAATACTCGGCCTCTGTACTTGAGCATGCCATCGCATGTTGCTTACGTGAAATCCAAGACACCAAACTACCACCAAGAAATACGTACAAGCTAGACTATTTTTTAATTTATCGAATCCGTAGGGGAAAAATGCGCTAATTGTCAATGCTCTTTAATATTTTTCTCATAAATAACACTAAAAATTAACATTGGTACTCCTGAGTAATGGTCTCCTTTTGTAAATGCATGGGTTTGTCTTCAATATTTAAAGTTTAAAGTATCCTTTGTAATTCATATTCAAGTGTCCAATATAATTACTATTATAAACATTCATCTTAAGTACGAATATATTTCTATTGTAATAATAAAAAAAGGGCCAAACTTCAATTTCTATCAAGTTTTTTTTTTTTTTTTAAGAAATAGAAAAGTATTATTAATATGTAAAATGGATATACATCATACGTGAGTTGTGTTTTGGCCTAGAACCGGACCGCACGCAAAACAAACATGCCAAACCCATAGAAAGAGGACCGAAAAGAAAAACAACCACCAAACCAGAAAAAGTGTTTTCTTTACATCATATATTATAGCCCTAGCCAATCTCTAAGGATGATTTTTTATACTCCGGCGATATAGAATGAAGCCATAATAAAACCATGTTTTGATTTGCATTCTCAAGAAGTGACATTCCATTGTTGGAAAAGACTTCCATCAGTGACCCTCCTTAAATTCCACAATCCAACCAAAACACTGACTTTGATGGCCTCAACCCACTTTGAACCCTCATGTGATTTTGGTGCAGATGAAACAAGTCGTTGAATTGCGGCTTTTCAGTAACCACGATATTATAATTTCAAAAAATTTCACCGACGAAATTTGAAAAATATAAGCAAAAATAAAATTTCAACACTATAAAATTTTGTTAACATTCTTCTCGATTAGTCATCGATCACCAACATCTTTATCACTAACTACACTTATGACATATGTATTCTCTAGTTTCTCAAGACTTACATGAAAAATAAGAAAACTATCATCAATATGAATGATCGAGACTACTATTTATAAAAGAAATTTGCGAGAATAGACTCCCTTCGAGTTAATTGCAACACCGTCACCAACTCTTTTCGGTGGCTTATGATTTATTTACTTGTGGCTCACCAAACCTTCAAATAATGCACTATGCTCGTCAAACCATTGGTGATAGAATTGACCTCTCATGTTTAAGCTCTAAGACCTCTTAACTATACTCTATTGGAAGCTTTGACATTCTCTTTACTTCCCTTTATCCATTGACGTTAAATTGTTTCAACTTTTTGATTTTTTTTTTTAGTCTTCAAACCTTTCATATCGAAAAAAATGAATTACCCTCATTATTATTTTAGAACTTTGAGGATAGTGATTTGCACTTACTACTACCGTCACGGCGTCACCAACTCTCAGACTCCCACATAAATACTATATATTTTTACATATTACATTACATTTGATACTTTAAATTCTTCTTTTTGTAGGTGCATGTTTACGTGAAGAACCAAAGATAGCAATTCTTCAGAGCCAAAAGTCTGATTAGCTATATATAAAAATAAAAAATAAAAAACTATATCAAAAAGATAAAGTCAACTTCGAGACAAATCTCAAAGCTCTTATTTTAAGCCAAAATCTAAAAAGTTCATTTAGATATATTAACCACGGTTACGTTAAGCTGATTAAACGCAGTATAGAAGAAACCGCTATACTCATGGACATTTTAAACCAAGAAAGCAATAAAAAGTATCAAATATTTATAAATAAAAAGTATTGCCTAAATAACAAAAACATACAGTATAGACTAAAAATCATATCACACAAGGAAAGAATAAACAACAAACAAATAAATGGCACTGATATGATCATCATACTCAAAACCAATATTTGATTATGCCACGATCATCAAGCACGACACAAAATACAAGTATTTAAAGCCACACACCACAAAAATAAAAGACAACTCATTGAAGAAAAAGTAAACCAAGTAAACAATAATGAGTACAAGCTCAAAATATACTCATAAGGCTACATCTTCAAAGTACTATCATGCGCAAATTCATAGAAACCAAACAAAAAATGGAGAATTTGCATGAACGACACTACAAAGGGACCTAATTATAATATAATTAATATAGAACATAAAAGAAGATGGTAAAGCTAAACAAACAGTACTGTATACATACATCTAGAGATTCAGTCATAAAAACCAAGTAAAAACAATCTACGAGATTCAAACATACACTACATAGAATCATTATGTAATTAAAAATAAGTTAAACACACCTAATAATAATTAAATAAGAGTTACAATTTAATAATAAAAAAATTACACAAATATTAATAAGGTATACACTACTACTCGGTCGACCTATTTCCATAATTCTCCCATATATGATCAATTAATGCATTTCGAAGTGATAAATGAGCTTCTCTATTTTTTATTTGCCGATTTGAGTTCTATCATTGATCCGGATACACATGAGTTCGGTCCGAGCAAGTAAGAATCATAAAAAAGAGACAACCACCACCACAAGATGCACCTAATTGTCATGATCAAGTTTTTGGTAATTTTGGAAGTTCAAGGTCCGATTTGCCAGATTGTCAGTCTATTTTTATTTTCATTTAGTATAGTTGTATCTTGTATTTAATTTAAATATCAATGTGATGCAATTTTTTTTAATTTGTGTAGTCTAATTTATTTGTACTCTTCAAGATAATTTGTGTGTTTTTTTATTCATACACTAGCAATTATATCAATTAAATTATTTGGATCCTCAAAAATTTAAGGATTTGAGATTTGAGGGTAGTGTTGGAATGGTATGAGGGCACCTCAAATTTGAGGATATGAGGATAAGGGGCTTTGGTTGGAGATGCTCTAAGAGGTTAAATCATAGAGTACCATAAAAATCTAAGAGATTCAATCCCAAAAAAAAAAATCAGCAATAAATGCAAGGAAGCCAAAAGACATAATATGGATATTCATGCAAGACCAATAGTCTTGATACTTGACCTCCACGAAGACCGAGAATAGAAACTTTTCTCCAGGAATGATCGATAATCCAAGCATGGTGTGACGGTAATCAGACGGATCTCCCAAAAAGGAATATGTTTTCCATGCGCAGAAACAAATAGTTGTTCACATATAAGAATTCACCATTCACAGATCATACCCATCCTCACAGCCAGAAAGTGAGACAGCCAGGGATCCAATATCAAAGCCCAACGCAAATCAGTACTCACCAAAAAGAAGTGTTGACCAACGACTCATTCAATTCCCTTATAACCAGAAAAGAAGCTTGACATCTGGAAATACGTGTCTGTTTATATACCAAAACGTCCTAAATTCCACCATTTAACATCAAATAAAGGGCACAAAAGCACCTAGTACCGGCTCAGAAGCAAATCACCATCCCAAAATATAAGTAATCAAACCAAAATATAAGACACTTGAAGTCAATACACGGTCCCAAAATAAAAGCAACTAAACACATGACATAAGCCCCTTGGAGAACTGATACCATAGGGTGTGTTTGGTAACATTTTTGTTTTTTGTTTTTAAAAACACAAATTATGTTTTGTTTTGTTTTCTAATTTTTAAAAAATAAAAACATGTTTGGTAGTCGTGTTTTTGTTTTTTATTTTTAAAAATAAAAAACAAAAACATGTTTGGTAATCATATTTTTATTTTTTGTTTTTAAAAATAAAAAACAAAAACATGTTTGGTGATCACATTTTTTTTTTAATTTTTTTTCTTTTTGAAAAACATGAACGTGTCTTACGTGACTTTTTTTTCGGGATTCAAGAACTTTCCGATATCAAATTACAAGCAAGACCAAAAAAAGCTATAAACAAAACAAAATAAAAAAAGCAAACCGGTTTTAAAGAAAATAAACTTTTGTCTAAACAATTGTTCTTGAAAAAAAAATATTCTCGCATAAGCAAATAAAGGAATTCAAATGTCAATATAAATTCGTCCTAAAAAACAAATAATAAGTCTCAATTGTTACGGCGGCGTTGATTTGCATTCCATATGCGCTCCGCTATTTCATCTCGCATGTGAGCCATTTGATGCAATTGTCCTTGAGTGACATTAATCTCTTCAACATCTTGAGTTGTGGTGGTAGATTGGACATCATCTTCCTCACCTTCAATGTCAATAATTTCATATTCTGCAAATAAAGCATCTTTATTGTCGTTCATTCTTATGAAATAGTGAATCGCACAGCAAGCAATCACAATATAACGTTGTGTAGAGAATTTATAAGAAGGCATTGCTTTTAGGATGGGGAAGCGAGCTTTCAACACACCAAAGCAACGTTCAATAACATTTCTTAGTGAAGCATGTCGACGATTAAAAAGTTCCTTCATTCCTTGAGGAGGTCCACCTGCCCTATAATGACTTAAATGATACCTCTCCCCACGATATGGTGAAAGAAAACCAGGCATATTTGTATAGCCAGAATCAACAAGATAATATTTTCCTAATTAGAAAAAAAAAACACATGTTGGTATAATAATAGAAATATATCAAATGTTTATACGTTAATAATTTTAATTTAATGAAAACTAACCTCTCGGGGCCATCGGGAATTTTAATTTAAGAATATTTGTATCACAACACATAACAACTTCAATTAGACAAAAAATAGAGTAATGATCTTTACCCGCGAAAGTTTATCCCACACATCCTCTGTGGCAGTAACTTGTCCAGTCACCGCATTATATCCAATACCGGTTTGTTGCAATAATAACTTGAAATCCTTTTGCTTTTGCTTTAGAAGGTTAAACTTGTTCCTCAGTTGTACATCGCTATAGCACCTCTTTGTTTGAGCATAAACATTGTCATGAATGCGTCGCCATGCGGACTTTGAAAATGTTGTAGTGCTCCTATTTCCTTTCAAGACCTCTTCTTCCATAATATTAATGAAAATCTCTTCATGTCTTGAGTTCCATGTTGCAGCTTCTTCATTACTACTAAGGTCAATGATATCGTTTCCTATGTTTTCCATCTATAAAAGTGGTGATTAGTGTTTTGACCCAATCGTATTGACATACACAAAATAGAACCACTCGTTTACCGAATCTTCCTAAATCAAAGGAATTGACAGACATATTTCTACACCATATAAACTATACTCCACAGCTATAAGCGCGCAATATGACTTATGACGTTCTATATAGGCACATAACATGACATATGGTTTACAATAATGAATGGACCACAAATGTCTGCTTATAACAAAGGGCATTTTATTAGAGCACCAAAACCAAATAAGAAGATAAAAAAGGACCCTAATAAATTGTAATTTATCTCATCATCAACACGTTCTAAATCAAACGGCTCATAGGAACAGCTTGGAACCAAAACGACTTTTTTTTTAAGTCAAAGAAAATTATTTTAAGAGTATCTCATCATAAAAGTTGGTGAAAAAAAAAAGTTAAGATATCTTCATCAAAATGATAAGACAGTAGTGACAAGCTAGCTGTTATGAAGAGTATAGTAATATCAATTGGGTATTGAACTCAAGATTGGGGCAACCAGAGAACGAATGTGGGAAAAATAGTACATATCCACACTGCAAAAATAATATAAAAATCACATAACACGCTTCAATAAAGAGCTTAAATAATCCAAGCCCAAAAACAAAAAATGTGTCCCATTCTGTTAGTTTTCCATTTTTAATAAACCAAGTTTATAGAGAGAGACAGAGAGAGAGAGAGAGAGAGATGGTCTAGTGTCAAGCTCATACTTGATATAATACTTTTAAGACAAACTGAAATAATTTCCGAGCACAGTCATACCAGTTTAGATATGCAGTGACTATAAACAGCAGTTTCATCAACGATTCATAAAAAAGGGAAAAAAAAGAATAAAAAAGAAAAAAAAAAACTTTACTCGAACACCGGATCAAATGCACTTCTGAAAACATTCATATTTAACATCTTCAAGCTATAACACATACGAAACGGATTGGAAAACACGCCGGAGCGAAGAGAACATACCAAGGTGAGTTGTGATTCAATATAAAAATAATAATTGTTGTTCACTGTAATTGTGAGTTGTGATTCAGGTTTGCATATTGGCATATGGTCAAACTGGTTCCGGTAAAACCTATACGATGATGGGTAGCCCAGAAGCTTTGGAGCATATAGGATCGGTACCTCGTTCACTCAAACAAATACTCAAAGCTACTCAGGCTCTCGAGTCCCAGGTTTTATAGCCATCTCAAGACTTCAGAAAAAAAAAAAAAAAAACAGATTGAAAGATATTCATAATTGAGTGATTGCAAATATAGCCATCGAAATGAATTTATGGGACAAAAAGACTCTGAGTGGCAATGAGTGATTGATCCAATTCCCCCAACTAAGATTGGTGTCATGTCTACAAAACATACCCAACTTCCAAACGCACCAAAAAGATAAAAACACTGTCCGAAACTTTGCTCCTGAGAACTTATAATATACACACACAACAGTAACAACAAAAACAGACACAACATGACAATGGCCAGAATGATTTTTCTTCTCCTTCCAAGTAACAAAAATTCTGACAGTCAAGACTAAAAGTAAAAATAACTATATTTGTAGGGGAGGAAAAAAAATTGACAGAAGATACATTTCCGGGCCGTCTCCAACCAGATTCAACAGATGTTTTAGACCAAAACAAGTCCAATAACACTTCAATTGCATGAATCAAGTCCAGAAATTAAAAAGCCCTTAACATAAAAAATAAACCCTAATTCTCGGATTCAAAATTGGGGAAAAATTCAATTCCTTACCAGATTCCGCAAGATTGAATTCCCGGGTCGAGATTCTCTTCCTCTTTTCTGTCCAAACTTACGCCGGATATCCTAGAGCACACGACCGAAAAGAGAAGGAGAATAAGGGTTCAAACCCTAGAACTCTCTTGAAGATTTTCGGAGAGAAAATTGAGAAATTGAACCCAATCCTTACCTCCAATGGCTTCTCCGATGTTCTCTCTCTCTTTTCCGGTGGTTTTTCTCGGTCCGACGTCTCTGGCTCGCTCGCGGTTTTTTTCTCTCCTCCTCGACGTCGGTCCAGTTCAGAATCTCGACGAGCTTCTCGATCGCCGGGGAGTTCAGCCTGATCTTCTGCACCGTGTCGTCGGAGAATCGTCTCCGCGGAGAATCGTCTCCGCGGAGAATCGTCTGGCTCGAAGAAGAGAAGAAGAATCGAGAAATGTTTTTTTTCTCTGGCTCGAAGAGTTTTTTCTCTGGCTCGAAGAGAAGTGTTTCTGTTTTTAAAAATTTTGAAAAACAAGTTTTTTTTATTCTCTAATTTTTGTTTTATTCTCCCTCTTATTTTTAAAAACAAAAAACAAAAATAATTTTATCAAACACGTTTTTTGTTCTTAAGGTCATTTTTTTATTTTTAAAAACAAAAAACAAAAAATAAAAACGTTACCAAACACACCCATAGTGACTCGCCACAGGGAAGAATCCGTACAGAAAAACTGAGAACCAAATAAGTTCTAACCACTGATCAATTCCGCAACCAGGTGTCGCACTAGGATCATGGCAAGAAACTTACATAAGAGAAACCCGATATAAAGAACAAATCAACATCACTCGGTATAAATGCCCAAACCATCTTGAACAGAAAAGTATGCACAAAGGAAATATACAATCTCGCACCTGAGCAACCTCACAGAGACCAATACCTTGAAGAAACTGCGTCCCAATCCATGTAGTTCTCAAAACAATTGCGAAATCTTGACTGATTTGCAAAATATTAAATTTCAAATAAAGAAATTGCTCAACTGCACAACGAAACGTGATTTTAATATTTTATTTGGCTGCAATTTTATTTAAGATACTTACCTCCTCCGTCCCTATCTTGCCCTTATCCATTCACCGACGCCACTTCGAACATCGTTTCGATGTCTCTGACAGAGGATCCGCACGCAGACTCACCACGTTCCGAATTTTGACACTCGGCCCGACTTCACCATGATTTTGTCCCATTCCGGAGTGGGTCCCGAGCACAAGGCCAGGTACATCTTGGAGACCTCACAGGCTGTGAATGCACTTTGTGGGACTTTGTGAAAACAGAACTAGTATCGAATAAGACATCCATGGAATGCACATTAATCTTTAAATTTACAAATTAGAAAATACGTAAATCATTTCAACACAACTAGTTCATTTTAAGAAAATTCCCTTCTACTTTACTGAGATGATATGTATACATAAAACATGAAACTTTTAAAAGCATACAAAGGTTAGTAAGCTAAAAGGTAAAATAAAAAATGGTATAAAGGACGTGCACGGCCAAAAAAAATAAAGATAAAAATGAGAATATAGAGTTGATCTGAGTCAGAGGCTTCTTTACCGCAACAAGCCATTTGTCTTTGTGTATAAAGTCGGCTCTGGTACGAATAGAAACTGAGTCCCAATCCATAAAGATATGTCATGCTTGAGTAAGAGAGAAGCCATGGAAATAAATTCGCTTTTGCTAAACTGACCCAGACAATCTTGAAAGATGAGAAAAAAGCAAGCCAATAGACCATTCAGCAGAAAATCAACCGATCACAAAAATAGCAAAATCCAAAAGCATTGGTTTTGTGTCTTGACCATATCTGCAAAGGAGTAATTCCACAAGAATTTAAATTTAAAGCACACCAAGACATCACTCGGCTAATAAAGTAGTGATCCTATTTTAAGGCTTTGATGCCATGGAAAAACAGTGGCTAATACTGATATAAAGGATTTTCATGAGCCTGAAACCTTAAACTATGTATAAAATTAACAAAAAATTGGCTACGTAAGCCACCTAAGCTATAGGAATTGTAAATTAGCCAACCTTTGGTAAATACTTTGTAAATAGCTAATTTGCATACGTGGCAGCCTATTAACTACCTTTTTACATGTATGACTGAGTTAAATAAGTCTTTTATTAATCTGTTAATAAGTTAACTTGGTTATTTACAAGAAATTAACCAAAGGTGGGTTATATCCCAATTCACAATAACCGTGTGGCTATATAACTTAATAACCCTAAAATTAAACACACATAAATATAGAAACTCAATGGGGCCACAAGTTTTCATATTATTATTGTAGGTAATAGCATGACCGACTACATCATAGAATAATAGATAATAAAAAAAAAGTTATATGTCCCTACCAACCAAAGGAAGGTCAAGACAATCTACAAGGCTTACAAAGGAAACTACCTTCATATATAAATAATATAACAAAAAAATTAGAAGATAATTCGATCAATATCACAGTAGAATATACCTAAATTTATTGATATTATAATGTCCTAGCTTATGTTCTCATTGTGAATTTCCTTCCAGCTCGAAAAGCACAACAATAGCTCAAATAGCAGTTTTTTTATTATTAGAAAGGGAATTAAGTAGATATATTACCCATCAAAGGTCACGCTTACTAAAAAAAATCTTAAGTTAAAGCCCTATTCTGAAAACTTTATGACAAAAAAATGAGATACTCGGGGAGCCACTCACATGGCCGTGAGCAAGGTTTCATAAACCCTGGAAGCTAAAAAACATCATAGAATACTTACTATAAAGAAGTAGAGATAGAGAAACCTTGGGCTATTAGAACTTACAGTTTCCCTTCCCGCAATCACGAATGCTGATAACAATGTATCTGTTTTGAGCACAACTAGTTACTGTGAGAAGCAACATATTGGATTATGGCAACGAAATCACCTCAAAGTAGAGGTAAAATAGCAAAGCACGTGAAGAAACTAATTCGTCGAGGCATAAGATAAATGATTCTGTATCATTCACATCTTGCTCAAAATAAAACTGGAAAAACACATCACTGTTGAGTTATATTATCTAGTGCAACAATAACCATTTGAAAAGAAGTAATAAAGACAAGAGATTGACTCCGACTGACACAGATCAAAACGCTTCAACTAAAAAGAGGCAACAAAATATAAAAGTAAAATTGGCAACAAAATCACTTCAAAGTATAAGTATCAAAACACAATAAGAAACTGAGTCATCAAGGGATAAGAGAAATGGTACTGTAGTCATCAAGGCATAAGAGAAATGGTACTGTAGTCATCAAGGCATAAGAGAAATGGTACTGTAGTCATCAAGGCATAAGAGAAATGGTACTGTAGTCATCAAGGCACATGAAGTAACTGAAAACACATCAATGTTAAGTTTATTCGGTGCTACATTAACACTCGTAAATAAATAAATAAAAGAACCAGAGATCGATTAGGACTAACACATATCAAAGCGCTCCGACTAAAAAGAGCCAATACACAATAAATATGTACAGATAAAGTACATCATAATAGAATCGAGCTAGACGGAGGTTCATAAACGGAGAAGATAAATGTGTCAGGGGTTAGCTATGTTATCATGACTTTACATAATGTCTGGTTATTTAACTTTCTTTTTCTACAAAAATGAAGCAAAACTTTCTATCAGCCCTGGTGCCATTCATGATTTTTTTTCCTTATATGGGTTATGCCTATGCTTTGATATAACTTCATATACAGACTTTTAATTTGTCCCATAGGCAGAGGTGATCGCAACAGATTTGCTTCGGCTCATTCAAAAGGGAAAAATACCAACCTATTCTGACCTTTTGAAAATTGAGTGAAGTGATCCTCCCAACGCCATTGAAATCCCGAGTCCTAAAGCAGTGAGACAGAACTAATAAATCTCTGAAAACTTGAAGATATATTCGCGTCCAAAAGCTGACAAGAACAGTTTTCAAATGAGGATCCAACCTGCTTTGCACTGAATCTCCAATTCCGGCCAGATTTCCTGTCACGAGAGAATCGCTATATCACATCTTCACCTCCACCATGATGAATTAACAACGCAAATTTGAATCCATAAGCTAGTATCTCCATGAAATATTCCACAAAGACGAGAGATTGTTTAGAAAACATAGACAAAGTGACGTGTAGAATATCGCGTATTTATTCGGCATAATGACAACAGTAATAGTAAGATTCAGTCAGACGTTAGCTAGAGGCCAACGGGATATAAAGCCTGGGCCTTATAGTACAAATTTTGAACCATGCTATATCTAACACATTTACCCGCATATTTGTAAATCCCATGATACATGCCCATTGAGATATCAACAAATGAAAGAAATAATCAAATAATTAAAAAAAAACAAACAAACAAAAAAAACGACAGTACAAGAGAATAATCTCACTTGATATTCATATTCATAAGGAATATTTTCTTTTTATTTCTGAAGTTAGTTAAGGAAAAATCTCAGAAGGAATTTCCGTCCCCAAAACAAATTACAGTTATTTTTGTTTGAAATGAGAAATGAAAACTGCTTAGTTTGTGAACTTCTTTTGTGAGATGAAGCATAATACTTTCAAACAAAAATAATTGCACATGTAAAACTCAGTGCTTTACATAGTTCCCATCTCTTATCTTAGTAACGCAACAAATTAAACAAGCAGATTAAGAAGATGAGTGCCTAAACAAAGACAATAAAACAGAGTTAAGAGAAGAATACATGTCTTCCTCTTCCACTTCGTGTGATGAACACATAGAAGGATACATGGCTATTAAACGAGCAGATTTCAAACACATAGATATACAAACAAATTACCTCAAAAGCTGAATGAGATTCCTCATCATGCTCTGTCCTTGGATAGTGCTCCTAACCGACGAGGAGGTTGTTCTGGTCAAACTGGACCTTCGTGTTCAAAAGACCAATCCATGACTTACAAAGAGCATAGTAGAAAAGACCTTCTGATTAAATTTGAATTTTGAGAGGTTATAAAATCCACCAACATGAAAAAAAATGCGTCGATAACATTATGTCCCTCAATGAACAACTATTCCTAACATTGTGTTTCGAAATTCTTATAAAGGGTATATACTTCTTTTCTTGTGCAGGTTACCTCTCTCTAGGTAATCAGTTGACTGACATTGTACCGTGAAACACAGGTTTCAAAGTTTCATAAATCATCGAAGGCACAGAAATCTCCTTTTAGTTCTCAACAAAGGATCGATAGGTACTCTCCCACTGGTCTGGTACGGAATTGTCTAGAACTCGAAGCCATAATTTCACCTGTAACAAAAAAAAAAGGCCCACACTAAACAAACATAAATTCTCACATCAGTTCTGAGATTATGATAGTTTCACATACCTTTATGCAGGTCACGACTCCCGGAAATGCTCTCGACTAGGTTTCTCGAACCATGAAATGTGTTCCTTCCTACAGGATATACCTTCACAGCAAAAATACTGGGGAGCTTTGAATAAGAAAAAGCTTGGATCCAAAGCCCCAAGTCCTTCTTCATGTCTGGGATGTTCAGCAAAGTGCCCAGCTAGACTGGGATGTTCAGCAAAGTGCCCAGCTAGCCTAATTCAATGTTGCATCTAGCGCAAAAAAAAAAAAAAAAAAAAAAAATAGAACATGGTCAATTACATACAATAATAGATACACTGATCAGAAATCGGATAATTATTGTCTTATCTACTAACCTGAGAGTCATCCCATAACAAATGAGGTTCTTGAGAGCATTGGTGATGTTTATTCCAGGGTATCATGACCGAAGCGAACAAACTTCTACGAGTAGTCAACTCTGGAGGCCGACCACCTCTTCGATGATGCGCTCCAACTATGCGCAATGGGAGGTCAAGTTGGCCCTTCCTTGAGGCAATTGGTAAAGGTAACTACTAAGCAATTCATAACAACGCCGCTTGTAGAAACCAACAGCAAATAAAAGAAGATATTATTCACATATACTCTTATTATTAACTAAATTGTCACGTCATCAATTTAGCTAATTACAATTTATTAACTATTTGTTAGCTAGAATACAATTTACAAGTTCCATATGGCTTAGTTAGATTTAAGTGCACTCTCATCTCTAGGTGTAGTATAAAAAATCTAGGGAAATAAGTTTCTCATTAGCAACTTCCTATTAAAAAAAAAAAAAAAAAACTGATTTTTTTTTATGATCCTTTAATTCACGAAAAATGACCTCAATCATTCTTCATCATCAGCAATGGCCCGATCCGATGGAAGCCCAATCATACCCGTCATACCTGCGAACAATACCCAAAATTCAAATGGTTTTCTTACCCGTCATACCTGAGCAGTCCCAGCCTCGCCGAAGTGGTCTGGCCGATTCTTGGCCCGCACGCACTGCGGTCGAGACTCGGTGGAAGGTTCGCGTGCCTCACCGCCGACTGCGGCTCCGGCGACACTGGTGGAGTTCACGCTAAGCAGCGTGGAGGGGCTGGACTTCTTCGACGTGAGCCTGGTGGACAACCTCCCAGTCGTGGTGGTGCCACATGGCGGGGCGGGGCGTGGAGGCCCAAGGGGTGCCTGGTGGACCTGAACGGGCGTGTGCCCGGCGGGGCTCAGGGTGGCGGCAGGGGCGCGTGGCATGCCGCACCGCGTGCGAGGCGCTGGGGGACCCGAGGTTCTGCTGCGGCGAGGCATATTCGCTGGAGACTTGCGGGCCGTCGGAGTATTCGCTGTATTTCAAGCGGGCCGTCGGAGTATCCTTGTGGGTCGCGACAGCAGGGAATGACCCGTCTGGATAGATTTTAATTTTATCTCAGCACAACTAGTCTCTGAACTATTCTAGCATGCTTGTGACATCTTGGTTCTTGATATATTTCTACGAAATTCAACACCTGAACAACTTTATAAGTTTTTTACACATTTGTTGTTCTCTGATCAACTATGTCAATATCAACTAATGTCACTCACAAACATAATCATTCATTTTTTTTTACCTGAAATTCTTCGAAATCATCAGCTTGATCCCACAGGTCCTTTGTCTTCATTATTTAGTCCATAGCAGTGTCCAATCAAATTCAGCTTTGGAAACCAAACAAACATCAAGCTTATTAAGTTTTAGTGTAAATTAACAAACTTTATTCTAGAGACAGAGATCACGGCAATATATATTTCTACGTACCTGTCGAAGCTTCGCAAAAGCCACTGTAAGTAATGCAATCATCGTCGGAATCAGCCTTGAGGAACGCAAACGCGTCGTGCTCTGTCAGCGAAGCTCTGCGTAGTAGATACTGAAAACAAAAAAACACAATGAATACTAGAAACATTTTATAGAGAGAAATAAAACAGAATGTAAAATAATCAAACTGACCTTAAACATGCCAAAGACTGCTTCGGTCCAAATAGTCTTTAAGGAGCTTCTTATAACCGTTGGGATTGAGAAGCCAAATGAATCGACCCCGCAAACGTTCCGCGATGGTTCCGATGACTAACCCACTTTTAAAAAAAAAAAGACATTTATTTCAAATAAGAACATTTTAAGAAAAAATAAATAAATATGGACATCTACCAATATAAAAATGGTTTTGCGAACCAACCTTGTGGGCATCTGCATCGGTGTACTGATGAGCCGTGTCGTAAGACGACATGAAGCCTTGTGACCTAAGGAACTTGTAAACATGCCAGCTTTTGCAGGGTCACAACTTCCAGAAGTGCTCTGGACTAGGTATCTCAAACCATGAAATGTGTTCCTTCCTACACAATATACCGTCGCAGCGAAAAAGTACGGAGCTTCGAATAACAAAAAGCTTGGATCCAAAGCCCCAAGTCCGTCATCCCCTGGGACGTTCAGCAAAGCGCCATGCTAGCCTAGTTCAATATCGCATCAAGCCCAAAATAAATAAATAAAATGAATTAGAACATGGTTAATTACATATGATAATAGATGCACTGATAAATTGGATAATGACTTACATGCTAACCTGGGAGTCACCCCGGAACTAACAAGGTTCTTGAGAGTATCGGGGAGAAGTCAACTATGGGAGGCCGACCACCTCTTCGATGACAATGGGAGGTCAAGTTTGCCCTTCCCTGAGGCAATCGATAAAGGTAACAGATAATACAATTCATAATAACGCATCTTATAGATATCAGAAAATAAGACAAGATAGTGTTCACATATACCGGCAGACAAGATAGTGTTCCTCGGCTTCAATTTCTCGTATGAGGTTGCAGTCCTTCTCGATCCGACCTTCCTTACAAAGCGCGCCGATCTCATTCGCAATAGAGATGGCGAAGAAATTCTTCTTGCCAACTCTGCTTAAAGATATCGAGATAGTAACAAATACATAAAAGGGCAAAAAAGAAAAAGAAATGCATAGAAATACTGAAAGGCATCACAAGACTCCTGAGACAGCGTCCTTCGGGCGGCGACGGCAGGGAGGGAGATCGGGCTGGTGACCCACTTCGATTCGAACTGGTAACAGAGTGTGTTTCTAAACCCTGAATCAACAAACAACAACATATCTACAATTAAAGAAAATTTCAGAAAGAATTAGCAAAAATATAACCGACGATATTCCTCATCACGCTCTGTCCTTGAATAGTGCTCCTAACCGACGAGGAGGCTGGTCTTGTCAAACTGGACCTTCGTGTCAAAAGACCAATCCATGATCTACAAAGAGCATATTTGAAAAGACCTTTTGATTAAATTTGAATTTTGAGAGAGGTTATAAAATCCACCAACATGAAAAAAACGTGTCGATAACATTATGTCCCTCAATGAACAACTATTCCTAACATTGCGTTTCGAAATTCTTATAAAGGATATATACTTCTTTTCTTTTGCAGGTTACATCTCTCTAGGTAATAAGTTGACTGACATTGTACCGTGAAACACAGGTTTTAAAGTTTCATAAATCAAAGGCACAGAAATCTCCTTGTAGTTCTCAGCAAAGGATCGAATAGGTACTCTCCAACTGGTCTGGTACGGGATTGTCCAAAACTCGAAGCCATAATTTCACCTGGAACAAAAAAAACACACTAAACAAACATAAATTCTCACATCAGTACTGAGATTATGATAGTTTCACACACCTTTTTGCAGGTCAAGACTCCCAGAAATGTTCTCGACTAGGTCTCTCGAACCATTAAATGTTTTCCTTCCTACAGGATATACCTTTACAGCAAAAAAAAGTGGGCAGCTTTGAATAAGAAAAAGCTTGGATCCAAGCCAAGTCCTTCTTCATGTCAGAGATGTTCAGCAAAGTGCCCAGCTAGACTGGGATGTTCAGCAAAGTTCCCAGCTAGACACATGGGCACTAGCGCAAAATAAAAAAAATTAGAACATGGTCAATTACATACAATAATAGATACACTGATCAGGAATCGGATAATTATTGTCTTACATACTAACCTGGGAGTCATCCCAGAACAAATGAGGTTCTCGAGCCTGTGTAAAGATTTCGGGTTAGAAACCATTACACAAAAAGGGAAAAAAAAAAAAAAAAGATTTACTGTTTACAAAATTCTTGTCTATGCTTCTTATATGTCAACATTGTATTCTTCTTCCCTTTCTTCTACTCATCTTCCTTTCATTCAAATACTGAAAGGCATCGATAAGATTCCTGAGACAGCATCCTTGTGGGTCGCGACAACAGGGAATGACAACAACAGAGTGTGCTTCCATACCCTGGATCAGCAAACAACAAATCAACTATTACAAGCAATTTCAGAAAGAATTAGCAAAAAAAAAAAAACAGAGGGACAACACGTGATACTGGAGGATTCACTGTGGGGCGGGGCGGGGCGGGCCGAGGAGTGCCATGGTTGAGTCGAACCGACACTAATTAACTGAGAGGTTTTAGCTTTTCTCTCTAGGGTTTTCACGAAAACTCTCGCTTGATTTCATTGTGGCACTGGAGTCCCATCGGAAGCCGTGATCCACCAGCCGGACCGGTTAAAGGCGGTTCGATCTGGCAGATAATATCACCACCTCCAAGAGGAATATCTTCCAACCAGTGGAATGAACGGGTCACACCATTTCTTAGCTTTATGATTGTTACACATACCTTGTGCAGGGTCATAACTCCCAGAAGTGCTCTCGACTCAAACCATGAAATGTGTTCCTTCCTACACGATATACCTTCACAGCGAAAAAGTATGGAGCTTCGAATAACAAAAAGCTTGGATCCAAAGCCCCAAGTCCGTCATCCCAGGGACGTTCAGCAAAGTGCCACGCTAGCCTAGTTCAATATCGCATCAAGCCCAAAATAAATAAATAAAATGAATTAGAACATGGTTAATTACATATGATAACAGATACACTGTGATAAATTGGATAATGTCTTATGTGCTAACCTGGGAGTCACCCCGCCACAAATAAGGTTCTTGAGAGCATCAGGGATTTTGATTCCGGGGTATCATCACCAAATCAAACGAGCTTTAGCGAGCAGTCAACTATGGGAGACCGACCACATCTTCGATGACAATGGGAGGTCAAGTTTGCCCTTCCTTGAAGCAATCGATAAAGGTAATAGATAATACAATTCATAATAAAGCAGCATATAGAAATCAGTTAATATGACAAGATAGTGTTCACGTATACCGGTAGACAAGATAGTGCTCCTCGGCTTCAATTTCTTGATCGGGCTGGAGACTCGGCGTAAATTCAAAATGGTAACAGAGTGTATTTCTAAACCCTGAATCAACAAAAAACAACAAATCTACAATTAAAGACAATTTCAGTAAGAATTAGCAAAAATATAAAAAGAGGGAGGGCTCGTGATACTGAAGACGACTTAGTGGATTCATGGCAGGGCGAGTCAGGGAGCCGAAACGAAAAGAATAAGAGAAACTGAGAACGGGTGAGGGGTTTAAGCTTTTCTTTCTAGGGTTTTCGCGGCACCCACGAAGCTGGAAGGGACGGGTCAAGGGACAGCCAATCTCGCTCTCCACCCGCGCTTTTAGCCCAATAACCGCCTCTGGAGCCCCGACATAAGCTCACCGGATGGGCTGAGATCTGGTGGTTGTGACATGAACTGGCCTCCGGACACACCGCAGATCAAGACAACCAACACCAGTCTCGGCAGAAGATTGAAGTACCCGTTATCAGAACCGGCGAGCTTCTTGCGAAGGTCACGATCGGCCTTGCAATGCCAGAGACGGAATCGAGGTTTGGCGACAAGGCAGAGAGGGAAAGACTAGGAACTAACGAAACGAGTTGGATCGGGAGAGGGGTTTTAGCTTTTCTTTCTAGGGTTTTTCCGGCACCGACGAAGCTGGAAGGAATGGGTCTAGGGACAGCCAATCTCGCTCTCCACCCGCGCTTTTAGCCCAATAGCCGCCTCCGGAGAACCGGTAGAAGCTTCGCCGGACGGGTTGAGACCTGGTGGTGGTGGCACGATCTGGCCTCCGGACACACCGCAGATCGACACCAACGACGCTAGTCTCGGCAGAAGATTGAAATTCCCGTTACCGGCGAGCTTCTTGCTAAGGTCACGGCGATTCCGGGGACGGAATCGAGGTTTGGCGACGGGGCAGAGATGGAATGGCTGGGAACGAACGAGATGCGACGGTGCCGTAAAACCCTAGATCGCCATTTCACGCCGGACGGGTTAAAGGAGGTGCAATCTGGAAGATCAACACCACCAACTCCAAGAGGAGTACCCGCAACCCGAACATGGCTACCTTTCGACTGGGCTCGGCGCCGACGATCGGACATACGATGTTGGAAGGGACGGGTCAAGGGACTTTTGCATCCACAGCCAATCTCGCTTCTCCACCCGCGCTTTTAGCCCGATTACCACCTCCGGAGAACCGATAGAAGCTCGCCGGTCGGGCTGAGATCTGGTGGTGGTGGCGCGACCTGGCCTCCGGACACACCGCAGATCGGCACCACCACTCCAGTCTCGGCAGAAGATTGAAGTACCCGATATTCGAACATTGAGGACCGGCGATATTTTTTATGAGGTCGGCGACGGCGTCGAGGTTTGGCGACGGGGCAGAGAGGGAATGGCTGGGAACGAATGATTTGAGACGGTGAAACCCTAAATCGCAGTTTACACGCCGGTGATCCCTCTTTTATATACCACCAGAAACTTGGACTCCAATTAACTTTCCCTTTTCCTTTCCCCTCTCTCCTCGCCGTTAGATTATATTTTGATCCAGCGGTTGTAATCTGTCTTATAATACGATTCACCCCAAGATATACACCAACGGCTATAATTTAGCTCAAATGACTAGCCCAGCAGCATTAATTTAGCTCTCCGCGTCAAATTAATTTCCTGTTCTTTCTTCTCGCCGTTAGATCAGGTTTATGATCCAACGATGGTGTTGCGACTTTTGATCCAATGCTGGAAATTATGTTTCTATAAATCCTTTTATTAACATTTTCCATTTGAAACACAATACATTGACAATTCACATGATCCACTTATAAGATCTCATAATTAATTACCAGACGTAAACATATTAGACTTTCATTTCTCAAAATTAAGCTGTGATATTTTTTAGAGTTGAAAAAATAATATGCATCTATACATGCCATCTTAGTTATCAATTTTGCAAAACTCACACTGAATCTTATATTTTTTTTATATGTATATCCCTCTGAAAAATTCTATACACTAATGATATTTTAAAGTGGTATATAACATCCAGTCATGTTTTGTTTTTATACATTTTTTAATATCTATGAGATTTTTTAACTCTCTTTCTTCGATTCTGTTGCAATTCCGAATCATGAATGGTGTGAGCTTAGCTGCTTAATTATTTTGTATCAACGTCGATTAAGGTTACTCTATTGAATTATTAGCTTAATGTACAACAATTATAATCACACCCTCTTCATGTATTTATGTAGTAAATTATTTATTGGCATTTAATAGTAATAAACTACGTTATGGTTAGGCTTTCAAATATTAGCAACATCTCATCCTTATTTATATATGTAAAATTTGTGATTTTGAATTAGTGCAAGTCTTTTTTATTACTTTAAATATAATATGGCAGCTGGGGCTGACCCAAGTGGTTGAGGGAATATGCCCGGGTCCCCCCAAAACTCAAATTGTTTGCTAAAAAATTTTCAGCCCAAGTTTTTTTTTTAGCCTAAAAATTTCTTGCCCACCGGGCTGGGTCCACCAATGTATGGCATATTGTAATTTAAAAAATCAAGTTGACTAATCATGTCATGACATATATGTCATTAAATCTTCAACACAAGCTCAAATTTGATGACATATATGTCATTAAATTTTCAAACAAGTCTATATGTGTTGTTATGCAAAATCAACAAATCTTGCATTTATTGAGATGCAAGTCCACAAATCCTAGATTTTTATGACATATATGTCAACAACTCTTGTATTTGGTGACCTGATACAAAATTTGTTGACATAAAAAGTCAACAAATCCAGGATTTGTTGACATAGAAGTCAACAAATCTTTAATTTATTGACATATAATAAATTATGGTTTCGTTAGCATACAAAATATAAAAAAAAATCTTGAATTTATTGACATACAAATCATCAAACCGTGGATACATAAGTTGTGTTCTAAAGAAAATACTTGGGAAACCACTTTAATTTGACTTCCAAAAGAATCGATCACACAATAATCACTAAAGCCCAAACCTAATCATACAAGGAACAATTCGCACTAACCCAAGAAAAATTCAGAAAAAGACCAAGACTTTCAAAAACCTCATAAAATTTCAGAGAAAACCATAAGGTAGGGTCCGACGAGAGAGTAGAGGGCAAAGAACAGCGGAACGGCGAGTTCCGGCGATAGTTTAAGCAGTAGGAGTTGGTCACCTCGTCGAGGATGAAGAGAGTGAGGATGGCGGAGGCGCCGTGCGCGATGGTGTGGCGACATGTGAGAAAGACGAAAAGAGTGGCGATGTGGTGGAGGATGAAGAGGAAGTTGGAAGTGGGTGAAAAGAAAACGTTGGTTGAGGAAAAAAAAACTAAAAACATACCAAAAAAAATTCTTTCTCCAAATTTTATTAACAATTTTGTCCCGATTATAATTTTGTTTGGTAAAAATCTTCCAAATTACTGATATTCTTTACCAAATCCCAACTTAATAATTCGGGTTTCATGACGTATTTGAATATGTGACTGGGTTTGAATAATTTTTTCTTGAGTTAAATTTGTAGCACATTTGGGATACCTATAATATTTTTTTTTTCTTTTGGGTGAGACAAGGATTCGCCCTTAAATAGATTATAATACTCAATTATTGATAGTCCTTTTGTCAAGACACCAGTTGTTGTCTAATCCACGATTGCTACCATGTCACAATGAAGAAACGCACATTTAAGGCATGGTCTACGAATTTTGTAGCAACTAAGGTGACTCCGATGTTGTCACGCCATATTATCGGAGCTAGAGGAAGTTCCACGCATGTGCGAGTACGCAATACTCGGCCTCTGTACTTGAGCATGCCATCGCATGTTGCTTACGTGAAATCCAAGACACCAAACTACCACCAAGAAATACGTACAAGCTAGACTATTTTTTAATTTATCGAATCCGTAGGGGAAAAATGCGCTAATTGTCAATGCTCTTTAATATTTTTCTCATAAATAACACTAAAAATTAACATTGGTACTCCTGAGTAATGGTCTCCTTTTGTAAATGCATGGGTTTGTCTTCAATATTTAAAGTTTAAAGTATCCTTTGTAATTCATATTCAAGTGTCCAATATAATTACTATTATAAACATTCATCTTAAGTACGAATATATTTCTATTGTAATAATAAAAAAAGGGCCAAACTTCAATTTCTATCAAGTTTTTTTTTTTTTTTTAAGAAATAGAAAAGTATTATTAATATGTAAAATGGATATACATCATACGTGAGTTGTGTTTTGGCCTAGAACCGGACCGCACGCAAAACAAACATGCCAAACCCATAGAAAGAGGACCGAAAAGAAAAACAACCACCAAACCAGAAAAAGTGTTTTCTTTACATCATATATTATAGCCCTAGCCAATCTCTAAGGATGATTTTTTATACTCCGGCGATATAGAATGAAGCCATAATAAAACCATGTTTTGATTTGCATTCTCAAGAAGTGACATTCCATTGTTGGAAAAGACTTCCATCAGTGACCCTCCTTAAATTCCACAATCCAACCAAAACACTGACTTTGATGGCCTCAACCCACTTTGAACCCTCATGTGATTTTGGTGCAGATGAAACAAGTCGTTGAATTGCGGCTTTTCAGTAACCACGATATTATAATTTCAAAAAATTTCACCGACGAAATTTGAAAAATATAAGCAAAAATAAAATTTCAACACTATAAAATTTTGTTAACATTCTTCTCGATTAGTCATCGATCACCAACATCTTTATCACTAACTACACTTATGACATATGTATTCTCTAGTTTCTCAAGACTTACATGAAAAATAAGAAAACTATCATCAATATGAATGATCGAGACTACTATTTATAAAAGAAATTTGCGAGAATAGACTCCCTTCGAGTTAATTGCAACACCGTCACCAACTCTTTTCGGTGGCTTATGATTTATTTACTTGTGGCTCACCAAACCTTCAAATAATGCACTATGCTCGTCAAACCATTGGTGATAGAATTGACCTCTCATGTTTAAGCTCTAAGACCTCTTAACTATACTCTATTGGAAGCTTTGACATTCTCTTTACTTCCCTTTATCCATTGACGTTAAATTGTTTCAACTTTTTGATTTTTTTTTTTAGTCTTCAAACCTTTCATATCGAAAAAAATGAATTACCCTCATTATTATTTTAGAACTTTGAGGATAGTGATTTGCACTTACTACTACCGTCACGGCGTCACCAACTCTCAGACTCCCACATAAATACTATATATTTTTACATATTACATTACATTTGATACTTTAAATTCTTCTTTTTGTAGGTGCATGTTTACGTGAAGAACCAAAGATAGCAATTCTTCAGAGCCAAAAGTCTGATTAGCTATATATAAAAATAAAAAATAAAAAACTATATCAAAAAGATAAAGTCAACTTCGAGACAAATCTCAAAGCTCTTATTTTAAGCCAAAATCTAAAAAGTTCATTTAGATATATTAACCACGGTTACGTTAAGCTGATTAAACGCAGTATAGAAGAAACCGCTATACTCATGGACATTTTAAACCAAGAAAGCAATAAAAAGTATCAAATATTTATAAATAAAAAGTATTGCCTAAATAACAAAAACATACAGTATAGACTAAAAATCATATCACACAAGGAAAGAATAAACAACAAACAAATAAATGGCACTGATATGATCATCATACTCAAAACCAATATTTGATTATGCCACGATCATCAAGCACGACACAAAATACAAGTATTTAAAGCCACACACCACAAAAATAAAAGACAACTCATTGAAGAAAAAGTAAACCAAGTAAACAATAATGAGTACAAGCTCAAAATATACTCATAAGGCTACATCTTCAAAGTACTATCATGCGCAAATTCATAGAAACCAAACAAAAAATGGAGAATTTGCATGAACGACACTACAAAGGGACCTAATTATAATATAATTAATATAGAACATAAAAGAAGATGGTAAAGCTAAACAAACAGTACTGTATACATACATCTAGAGATTCAGTCATAAAAACCAAGTAAAAACAATCTACGAGATTCAAACATACACTACATAGAATCATTATGTAATTAAAAATAAGTTAAACACACCTAATAATAATTAAATAAGAGTTACAATTTAATAATAAAAAAATTACACAAATATTAATAAGGTATACACTACTACTCGGTCGACCTATTTCCATAATTCTCCCATATATGATCAATTAATGCATTTCGAAGTGATAAATGAGCTTCTCTATTTTTTATTTGCCGATTTGAGTTCTATCATTGATCCGGATACACATGAGTTCGGTCCGAGCAAGTAAGAATCATAAAAAAGAGACAACCACCACCACAAGATGCACCTAATTGTCATGATCAAGTTTTTGGTAATTTTGGAAGTTCAAGGTCCGATTTGCCAGATTGTCAGTCTATTTTTATTTTCATTTAGTATAGTTGTATCTTGTATTTAATTTAAATATCAATGTGATGCAATTTTTTTTAATTTGTGTAGTCTAATTTATTTGTACTCTTCAAGATAATTTGTGTGTTTTTTTATTCATACACTAGCAATTATATCAATTAAATTATTTGGATCCTCAAAAATTTAAGGATTTGAGATTTGAGGGTAGTGTTGGAATGGTATGAGGGCACCTCAAATTTGAGGATATGAGGATAAGGGGCTTTGGTTGGAGATGCTCTAAGAGGTTAAATCATAGAGTACCATAAAAATCTAAGAGATTCAATCCCAAAAAAAAAAATCAGCAATAAATGCAAGGAAGCCAAAAGACATAATATGGATATTCATGCAAGACCAATAGTCTTGATACTTGACCTCCACGAAGACCGAGAATAGAAACTTTTCTCCAGGAATGATCGATAATCCAAGCATGGTGTGACGGTAATCAGACGGATCTCCCAAAAAGGAATATGTTTTCCATGCGCAGAAACAAATAGTTGTTCACATATAAGAATTCACCATTCACAGATCATACCCATCCTCACAGCCAGAAAGTGAGACAGCCAGGGATCCAATATCAAAGCCCAACGCAAATCAGTACTCACCAAAAAGAAGTGTTGACCAACGACTCATTCAATTCCCTTATAACCAGAAAAGAAGCTTGACATCTGGAAATACGTGTCTGTTTATATACCAAAACGTCCTAAATTCCACCATTTAACATCAAATAAAGGGCACAAAAGCACCTAGTACCGGCTCAGAAGCAAATCACCATCCCAAAATATAAGTAATCAAACCAAAATATAAGACACTTGAAGTCAATACACGGTCCCAAAATAAAAGCAACTAAACACATGACATAAGCCCCTTGGAGAACTGATACCATAGGGTGTGTTTGGTAACATTTTTGTTTTTTGTTTTTAAAAACACAAATTATGTTTTGTTTTGTTTTCTAATTTTTAAAAAATAAAAACATGTTTGGTAGTCGTGTTTTTGTTTTTTATTTTTAAAAATAAAAAACAAAAACATGTTTGGTAATCATATTTTTATTTTTTGTTTTTAAAAATAAAAAACAAAAACATGTTTGGTGATCACATTTTTTTTTTAATTTTTTTTCTTTTTGAAAAACATGAACGTGTCTTACGTGACTTTTTTTTCGGGATTCAAGAACTTTCCGATATCAAATTACAAGCAAGACCAAAAAAAGCTATAAACAAAACAAAATAAAAAAAGCAAACCGGTTTTAAAGAAAATAAACTTTTGTCTAAACAATTGTTCTTGAAAAAAAAATATTCTCGCATAAGCAAATAAAGGAATTCAAATGTCAATATAAATTCGTCCTAAAAAACAAATAATAAGTCTCAATTGTTACGGCGGCGTTGATTTGCATTCCATATGCGCTCCGCTATTTCATCTCGCATGTGAGCCATTTGACGCAATTGTCCTTGAGTGACATTAATCTCTTCAACATCTTGAGTTGTGGTGGTAGATTGGACATCATCTTCCTCACCTTCAATGTCAATAATTTCATATTCTGCAAATAAAGCATCTTTATTGTCGTTCATTCTTATGAAATAGTGAATCGCACAGCAAGCAATCACAATATAACGTTGTGTAGAGAATTTATAAGAAGGCATTGCTTTTAGGATGGGGAAGCGAGCTTTCAACACACCAAAGCAACGTTCAATAACATTTCTTAGTGAAGCATGTCGACGATTAAAAAGTTCCTTCATTCCTTGAGGAGGTCCACCTGCCCTATAATGACTTAAATGATACCTCTCCCCACGATATGGTGAAAGAAAACCAGGCATATTTGTATAGCCAGAATCAACAAGATAATATTTTCCTAATTAGAAAAAAAAAACACATGTTGGTATAATAATAGAAATATATCAAATGTTTATACGTTAATAATTTTAATTTAATGAAAACTAACCTCTCGGGGCCATCGGGAATTTTAATTTAAGAATATTTGTATCACAACACATAACAACTTCAATTAGACAAAAAATAGAGTAATGATCTTTACCCGCGAAAGTTTATCCCACACATCCTCTGTGGCAGTAACTTGTCCAGTCACCGCATTATATCCAATACCGGTTTGTTGCAATAATAACTTGAAATCCTTTTGCTTTTGCTTTAGAAGGTTAAACTTGTTCCTCAGTTGTACATCGCTATAGCACCTCTTTGTTTGAGCATAAACATTGTCATGAATGCGTCGCCATGCGGACTTTGAAAATGTTGTAGTGCTCCTATTTCCTTTCAAGACCTCTTCTTCCATAATATTAATGAAAATCTCTTCATGTCTTGAGTTCCATGTTGCAGCTTCTTCATTACTACTAAGGTCAATGATATCGTTTCCTATGTTTTCCATCTATAAAAGTGGTGATTAGTGTTTTGACCCAATCGTATTGACATACACAAAATAGAACCACTCGTTTACCGAATCTTCCTAAATCAAAGGAATTGACAGACATATTTCTACACCATATAAACTATACTCCACAGCTATAAGCGCGCAATATGACTTATGACGTTCTATATAGGCACATAACATGACATATGGTTTACAATAATGAATGGACCACAAATGTCTGCTTATAACAAAGGGCATTTTATTAGAGCACCAAAACCAAATAAGAAGATAAAAAAGGACCCTAATAAATTGTAATTTATCTCATCATCAACACGTTCTAAATCAAACGGCTCATAGGAACAGCTTGGAACCAAAACGACTTTTTTTTTAAGTCAAAGAAAATTATTTTAAGAGTATCTCATCATAAAAGTTGGTGAAAAAAAAAAGTTAAGATATCTTCATCAAAATGATAAGACAGTAGTGACAAGCTAGCTGTTATGAAGAGTATAGTAATATCAATTGGGTATTGAACTCAAGATTGGGGCAACCAGAGAACGAATGTGGGAAAAATAGTACATATCCACACTGCAAAAATAATATAAAAATCACATAACACGCTTCAATAAAGAGCTTAAATAATCCAAGCCCAAAAACAAAAAATGTGTCCCATTCTGTTAGTTTTCCATTTTTAATAAACCAAGTTTATAGAGAGAGACAGAGAGAGAGAGAGAGAGATATGGTCTAGTGTCAAGCTCATACTTGATATAATACTTTTAAGACAAACTGAAATAATTTCCGAGCACAGTCATACCAGTTTAGATATGCAGTGACTATAAACAGCAGTTTCATCAACGATTCATAAAAAAGGGAAAAAAAAGAATAAAAAAGAAAAAAAAAAACTTTACTCGAACACCGGATCAAATGCACTTCTGAAAACATTCATATTTAACATCTTCAAGCTATAACACATACGAAACGGATTGGAAAACACGCCGGAGCGAAGAGAACATACCAAGGTGAGTTGTGATTCAATATAAAAATAATAATTGTTGTTCACTGTAATTGTGAGTTGTGATTCAGGTTTGCATATTGGCATATGGTCAAACTGGTTCCGGTAAAACCTATACGATGATGGGTAGCCCAGAAGCTTTGGAGCATATAGGATCGGTACCTCGTTCACTCAAACAAATACTCAAAGCTACTCAGGCTCTCGAGTCCCAGGTTTTATAGCCATCTCAAGACTTCAGAAAAAAAAAAAAAAAAAACAGATTGAAAGATATTCATAATTGAGTGATTGCAAATATAGCCATCGAAATGAATTTATGGGACAAAAAGACTCTGAGTGGCAATGAGTGATTGATCCAATTCCCCCAACTAAGATTGGTGTCATGTCTACAAAACATACCCAACTTCCAAACGCACCAAAAAGATAAAAACACTGTCCGAAACTTTGCTCCTGAGAACTTATAATATACACACACAACAGTAACAACAAAAACAGACACAACATGACAATGGCCAGAATGATTTTTCTTCTCCTTCCAAGTAACAAAAATTCTGACAGTCAAGACTAAAAGTAAAAATAACTATATTTGTAGGGGAGGAAAAAAAATTGACAGAAGATACATTTCCGGGCCGTCTCCAACCAGATTCAACAGATGTTTTAGACCAAAACAAGTCCAATAACACTTCAATTGCATGAATCAAGTCCAGAAATTAAAAAGCCCTTAACATAAAAAAATAAACCCTAATTCTCGGATTCAAAATTGGGGAAAAATTCAATTCCTTACCAGATTCCGCAAGATTGAATTCCCGGGTCGAGATTCTCTTCCTCTTTTCTGTCCAAACTTACGCCGGATATCCTAGAGCACACGACCGAAAAGAGAAGGAGAATAAGGGTTCAAACCCTAGAACTCTCTTGAAGATTTTCGGAGAGAAAATTGAGAAATTGAACCCAATCCTTACCTCCAATGGCTTCTCCGATGTTCTCTCTCTCTTTTCCGGTGGTTTTTCTCGGTCCGACGTCTCTGGCTCGCTCGCGGTTTTTTTCTCTCCTCCTCGACGTCGGTCCAGTTCAGAATCTCGACGAGCTTCTCGATCGCCGGGGAGTTCAGCCTGATCTTCTGCACCGTGTCGTCGGAGAATCGTCTCCGCGGAGAATCGTCTGGCTCGAAGAAGAGAAGAAGAATCGAGAAATGTTTTTTTTCTCTGGCTCGAAGAGTTTTTTCTCTGGCTCGAAGAGAAGTGTTTCTGTTTTTAAAAATTTTGAAAAACAAGTTTTTTTTATTCTCTAATTTTTGTTTTATTCTCCCTCTTATTTTTAAAAACAAAAAACAAAAATAATTTTATCAAACACGTTTTTTGTTCTTAAGGTCATTTTTTTATTTTTAAAAACAAAAAACAAAAAATAAAAACGTTACCAAACACACCCATAGTGACTCGCCACAGGGAAGAATCCGTACAGAAAAACTGAGAACCAAATAAGTTCTAACCACTGATCAATTCCGCAACCAGGTGTCGCACTAGGATCATGGCAAGAAACTTACATAAGAGAAACCCGATATAAAGAACAAATCAACATCACTCGGTATAAATGCCCAAACCATCTTGAACAGAAAAGTATGCACAAAGGAAATATACAATCTCGCACCTGAGCAACCTCACAGAGACCAATACCTTGAAGAAACTGCGTCCCAATCCATGTAGTTCTCAAAACAATTGCGAAATCTTGACTGATTTGCAAAATATTAAATTTCAAATAAAGAAATTGCTCAACTGCACAATGAAACGTGATTTTAATATTTTATTTGGCTGCAATTTTATTTAAGATACTTACCTCCTCCGTCCCTATCTTGCCCTTATCCATTCACCGACGCCACTTCGAACATCGTTTCGATGTCTCTGACAGAGGATCCGCACGCAGACTCACCACGTTCCGAATTTTGACACTCGGCCCGACTTCACCATGATTTTGTCCCATTCCGGAGTGGGTCCCGAGCACAAGGCCAGGTACATCTTGGAGACCTCACAGGCTGTGAATGCACTTTGTGGGACTTTGTGAAAACAGAACTAGTATCGAATAAGACATCCATGGAATGCACATTAATCTTTAAATTTACAAATTAGAAAATACGTAAATCATTTCAACACAACTAGTTCATTTTAAGAAAATTCCCTTCTACTTTACTGAGATGATATGTATACATAAAACATGAAACTTTTAAAAGCATACAAAGGTTAGTAAGCTAAAAGGTAAAATAAAAAATGGTATAAAGGACGTGCACGGCCAAAAAAAATAAAGATAAAAATGAGAATATAGAGTTGATCTGAGTCAGAGGCTTCTTTACCGCAACAAGCCATTTGTCTTTGTGTATAAAGTCGGCTCTGGTACGAATAGAAACTGAGTCCCAATCCATAAAGATATGTCATGCTTGAGTAAGAGAGAAGCCATGGAAATAAATTCGCTTTTGCTAAACTGACCCAGACAATCTTGAAAGATGAGAAAAAAGCAAGCCAATAGACCATTCAGCAGAAAATCAACCGATCACAAAAATAGCAAAATCCAAAAGCATTGGTTTTGTGTCTTGACCATATCTGCAAAGGAGTAATTCCACAAGAATTTAAATTTAAAGCACACCAAGACATCACTCGGCTAATAAAGTAGTGATCCTATTTTAAGGCTTTGATGCCATGGAAAAACAGTGGCTAATACTGATATAAAGGATTTTCATGAGCCTGAAACCTTAAACTATGTATAAAATTAACAAAAAATTGGCTACGTAAGCCACCTAAGCTATAGGAATTGTAAATTAGCCAACCTTTGGTAAATACTTTGTAAATAGCTAATTTGCATACGTGGCAGCCTATTAACTACCTTTTTACATGTATGACTGAGTTAAATAAGTCTTTTATTAATCTGTTAATAAGTTAACTTGGTTATTTACAAGAAATTAACCAAAGGTGGGTTATATCCCAATTCACAATAACCGTGTGGCTATATAACTTAATAACCCTAAAATTAAACACACATAAATATAGAAACTCAATGGGGCCACAAGTTTTCATATTATTATTGTAGGTAATAGCATGACCGACTACATCATAGAATAATAGATAATAAAAAAAAAGTTATATGTCCCTACCAACCAAAGGAAGGTCAAGACAATCTACAAGGCTTACAAAGGAAACTACCTTCATATATAAATAATATAACAAAAAAATTAGAAGATAATTCGATCAATATCACAGTAGAATATACCTAAATTTATTGATATTATAATGTCCTAGCTTATGTTCTCATTGTGAATTTCCTTCCAGCTCGAAAAGCACAACAATAGCTCAAATAGCAGTTTTTTTATTATTAGAAAGGGAATTAAGTAGATATATTACCCATCAAAGGTCACGCTTACTAAAAAAAATCTTAAGTTAAAGCCCTATTCTGAAAACTTTATGACAAAAAAATGAGATACTCGGGGAGCCACTCACATGGCCGTGAGCAAGGTTTCATAAACCCTGGAAGCTAAAAAACATCATAGAATACTTACTATAAAGAAGTAGAGATAGAGAAACCTTGGGCTATTAGAACTTACAGTTTCCCTTCCCGCAATCACGAATGCTGATAACAATGTATCTGTTTTGAGCACAACTAGTTACTGTGAGAAGCAACATATTGGATTATGGCAACGAAATCACCTCAAAGTAGAGGTAAAATAGCAAAGCACGTGAAGAAACTAATTCGTCGAGGCATAAGATAAATGATTCTGTATCATTCACATCTTGCTCAAAATAAAACTGGAAAAACACATCACTGTTGAGTTATATTATCTAGTGCAACAATAACCATTTGAAAAGAAGTAATAAAGACAAGAGATTGACTCCGACTGACACAGATCAAAACGCTTCAACTAAAAAGAGGCAACAAAATATAAAAGTAAAATTGGCAACAAAATCACTTCAAAGTATAAGTATCAAAACACAATAAGAAACTGAGTCATCAAGGCATAAGAGAAATGGTACTGTAGTCATCAAGGCATAAGAGAAATGGTACTGTAGTCATCAAGGCATAAGAGAAATGGTACTGTAGTCATCAAGGCATAAGAGAAATGGTACTGTAGTCATCAAGGCACATGAAGTAACTGAAAACACATCAATGTTAAGTTTATTCGGTGCTACATTAACACTCGTAAATAAATAAATAAAAGAACCAGAGATCGATTAGGACTAACACATATCAAAGCGCTCCGACTAAAAAGAGCCAATACACAATAAATATGTACAGATAAAGTACATCATAATAGAATCGAGCTAGACGGAGGTTCATAAACGGAGAAGATAAATGTGTCAGGGGTTAGCTATGTTATCATGACTTTACATAATGTCTGGTTATTTAACTTTCTTTTTCTACAAAAATGAAGCAAAACTTTCTATCAGCCCTGGTGCCATTCATGATTTTTTTTCCTTATATGGGTTATGCCTATGCTTTGATATAACTTCATATACAGACTTTTAATTTGTCCCATAGGCAGAGGTGATCGCAACAGATTTGCTTCGGCTCATTCAAAAGGGAAAAATACCAACCTATTCTGACCTTTTGAAAATTGAGTGAAGTGATCCTCCCAACGCCATTGAAATCCCGAGTCCTAAAGCAGTGAGACAGAACTAATAAATCTCTGAAAACTTGAAGATATATTCGCGTCCAAAAGCTGACAAGAACAGTTTTCAAATGAGGATCCAACCTGCTTTGCACTGAATCTCCAATTCCGGCCAGATTTCCTGTCACGAGAGAATCGCTATATCACATCTTCACCTCCACCATGATGAATTAACAACGCAAATTTGAATCCATAAGCTAGTATCTCCATGAAATATTCCACAAAGACGAGAGATTGTTTAGAAAACATAGACAAAGTGACGTGTAGAATATCGCGTATTTATTCGGCATAATGACAACAGTAATAGTAAGATTCAGTCAGACGTTAGCTAGAGGCCAACGGGATATAAAGCCTGGGCCTTATAGTACAAATTTTGAACCATGCTATATCTAACACATTTACCCGCATATTTGTAAATCCCATGATACATGCCCATTGAGATATCAACAAATGAAAGAAATAATCAAATAATTAAAAAAAAACAAACAAACAAAAAAAACGACAGTACAAGAGAATAATCTCACTTGATATTCATATTCATAAGGAATATTTTCTTTTTATTTCTGAAGTTAGTTAAGGAAAAATCTCAGAAGGAATTTCCGTCCCCAAAACAAATTACAGTTATTTTTGTTTGAAATGAGAAATGAAAACTGCTTAGTTTGTGAACTTCTTTTGTGAGATGAAGCATAATACTTTCAAACAAAAATAATTGCACATGTAAAACTCAGTGCTTTACATAGTTCCCATCTCTTATCTTAGTAACGCAACAAATTAAACAAGCAGATTAAGAAGATGAGTGCCTAAACAAAGACAATAAAACAGAGTTAAGAGAAGAATACATGTCTTCCTCTTCCACTTCGTGTGATGAACACATAGAAGGATACATGGCTATTAAACGAGCAGATTTCAAACACATAGATATACAAACAAATTACCTCAAAAGCTGAATGAGATTCCTCATCATGCTCTGTCCTTGGATAGTGCTCCTAACCGACGAGGAGGTTGTTCTGGTCAAACTGGACCTTCGTGTTCAAAAGACCAATCCATGACTTACAAAGAGCATAGTAGAAAAGACCTTCTGATTAAATTTGAATTTTGAGAGGTTATAAAATCCACCAACATGAAAAAAAATGCGTCGATAACATTATGTCCCTCAATGAACAACTATTCCTAACATTGTGTTTCGAAATTCTTATAAAGGGTATATACTTCTTTTCTTGTGCAGGTTACCTCTCTCTAGGTAATCACTTGACTGACATTGTACCGTGAAACACAGGTTTCAAAGTTTCATAAATCATCGAAGGCACAGAAATCTCCTTTTAGTTCTCAACAAAGGATCGATAGGTACTCTCCCACTGGTCTGGTACGGAATTGTCTAGAACTCGAAGCCATAATTTCACCTGTAACAAAAAAAAAAGGCCCACACTAAACAAACATAAATTCTCACATCAGTTCTGAGATTATGATAGTTTCACATACCTTTATGCAGGTCACGACTCCCGGAAATGCTCTCGACTAGGTTTCTCGAACCATGAAATGTGTTCCTTCCTACAGGATATACCTTCACAGCAAAAATACTGGGGAGCTTTGAATAAGAAAAAGCTTGGATCCAAAGCCCCAAGTCCTTCTTCATGTCTGGGATGTTCAGCAAAGTGCCCAGCTAGACTGGGATGTTCAGCAAAGTGCCCAGCTAGCCTAATTCAATGTTGCATCTAGCGCAAAAAAAAAAAAAAAAAAAAAAAATAGAACATGGTCAATTACATACAATAATAGATACACTGATCAGAAATCGGATAATTATTGTCTTATCTACTAACCTGAGAGTCATCCCATAACAAATGAGGTTCTTGAGAGCATTGGTGATGTTTATTCCAGGGTATCATGACCGAAGCGAACAAACTTCTACGAGTAGTCAACTCTGGAGGCCGACCACCTCTTCGATGATGCGCTCCAACTATGCGCAATGGGAGGTCAAGTTGGCCCTTCCTTGAGGCAATTGGTAAAGGTAACTACTAAGCAATTCATAACAACGCCGCTTGTAGAAACCAACAGCAAATAAAAGAAGATATTATTCACATATACTCTTATTATTAACTAAATTGTCACGTCATCAATTTAGCTAATTACAATTTATTAACTATTTGTTAGCTAGAATACAATTTACAAGTTCCATATGGCTTAGTTAGATTTAAGTGCACTCTCATCTCTAGGTGTAGTATAAAAAATCTAGGGAAATAAGTTTCTCATTAGCAACTTCCTATTAAAAAAAAAAAAAAAAAACTGATTTTTTTTTATGATCCTTTAATTCACGAAAAATGACCTCAATCATTCTTCATCATCAGCAATGGCCCGATCCGATGGAAGCCCAATCATACCCGTCATACCTGCGAACAATACCCAAAATTCAAATGGTTTTCTTACCCGTCATACCTGAGCAGTCCCAGCCTCGCCGAAGTGGTCTGGCCGATTCTTGGCCCGCACGCACTGCGGTCGAGACTCGGTGGAAGGTTCGCGTGCCTCACCGCCGACTGCGGCTCCGGCGACACTGGTGGAGTTCACGCTAAGCAGCGTGGAGGGGCTGGACTTCTTCGACGTGAGCCTGGTGGACAACCTCCCAGTCGTGGTGGTGCCACATGGCGGGGCGGGGCGTGGAGGCCCAAGGGGTGCCTGGTGGACCTGAACGGGCGTGTGCCCGGCGGGGCTCAGGGTGGCGGCAGGGGCGCGTGGCATGCCGCACCGCGTGCGAGGCGCTGGGGGACCCGAGGTTCTGCTGCGGCGAGGCATATTCGCTGGAGACTTGCGGGCCGTCGGAGTATTCGCTGTATTTCAAGCGGGCCGTCGGAGTATCCTTGTGGGTCGCGACAGCAGGGAATGACCCGTCTGGATAGATTTTAATTTTATCTCAGCACAACTAGTCTCTGAACTATTCTAGCATGCTTGTGACATCTTGGTTCTTGATATATTTCTACGAAATTCAACACCTGAACAACTTTATAAGTTTTTTACACATTTGTTGTTCTCTGATCAACTATGTCAATATCAACTAATGTCACTCACAAACATAATCATTCATTTTTTTTTACCTGAAATTCTTCGAAATCATCAGCTTGATCCCACAGGTCCTTTGTCTTCATTATTTAGTCCATAGCAGTGTCCAATCAAATTCAGCTTTGGAAACCAAACAAACATCAAGCTTATTAAGTTTTAGTGTAAATTAACAAACTTTATTCTAGAGACAGAGATCACGGCAATATATATTTCTACGTACCTGTCGAAGCTTCGCAAAAGCCACTGTAAGTAATGCAATCATCGTCGGAATCAGCCTTGAGGAACGCAAACGCGTCGTGCTCTGTCAGCGAAGCTCTGCGTAGTAGATACTGAAAACAAAAAAACACAATGAATACTAGAAACATTTTATAGAGAGAAATAAAACAGAATGTAAAATAATCAAACTGACCTTAAACATGCCAAAGACTGCTTCGGTCCAAATAGTCTTTAAGGAGCTTCTTATAACCGTTGGGATTGAGAAGCCAAATGAATCGACCCCGCAAACGTTCCGCGATGGTTCCGATGACTAACCCACTTTTAAAAAAAAAAAGACATTTATTTCAAATAAGAACATTTTAAGAAAAAATAAATAAATATGGACATCTACCAATATAAAAATGGTTTTGCGAACCAACCTTGTGGGCATCTGCATCGGTGTACTGATGAGCCGTGTCGTAAGACGACATGAAGCCTTGTGACCTAAGGAACTTGTAAACATGCCAGCTTTTGCAGGGTCACAACTTCCAGAAGTGCTCTGGACTAGGTATCTCAAACCATGAAATGTGTTCCTTCCTACACAATATACCGTCGCAGCGAAAAAGTACGGAGCTTCGAATAACAAAAAGCTTGGATCCAAAGCCCCAAGTCCGTCATCCCCTGGGACGTTCAGCAAAGCGCCATGCTAGCCTAGTTCAATATCGCATCAAGCCCAAAATAAATAAATAAAATGAATTAGAACATGGTTAATTACATATGATAATAGATGCACTGATAAATTGGATAATGACTTACATGCTAACCTGGGAGTCACCCCGGAACTAACAAGGTTCTTGAGAGTATCGGGGAGAAGTCAACTATGGGAGGCCGACCACCTCTTCGATGACAATGGGAGGTCAAGTTTGCCCTTCCCTGAGGCAATCGATAAAGGTAACAGATAATACAATTCATAATAACGCATCTTATAGATATCAGAAAATAAGACAAGATAGTGTTCACATATACCGGCAGACAAGATAGTGTTCCTCGGCTTCAATTTCTCGTATGAGGTTGCAGTCCTTCTCGATCCGACCTTCCTTACAAAGCGCGCCGATCTCATTCGCAATAGAGATGGCGAAGAAATTCTTCTTGCCAACTCTGCTTAAAGATATCGAGATAGTAACAAATACATAAAAGGGCAAAAAAGAAAAAGAAATGCATAGAAATACTGAAAGGCATCACAAGACTCCTGAGACAGCGTCCTTCGGGTGGCGACGGCAGGGAGGGAGATCGGGCTGGTGACCCACTTCGATTTGAACTGGTAACAGAGTGTGTTTCTAAACCCTGAATCAACAAACAACAACATATCTACAATTAAAGAAAATTTCAGAAAGAATTAGCAAAAATATAACCGACGATATTCCTCATCACGCTCTGTCCTTGAATAGTGCTCCTAACCGACGAGGAGGCTGGTCTTGTCAAACTGGACCTTCCTGTCAAAAGACCAATCCATGATCTACAAAGAGCATATTTGAAAAGACCTTTTGATTAAATTTGAATTTTGAGAGAGGTTATAAAATCCACCAACATGAAAAAAACGTGTCGATAACATTATGTCCCTCAATGAACAACTATTCCTAACATTGCGTTTCGAAATTCTTATAAAGGATATATACTTCTTTTCTTTTGCAGGTTACATCTCTCTAGGTAATAAGTTGACTGACATTGTACCGTGAAACACAGGTTTTAAAGTTTCATAAATCAAAGGCACAGAAATCTCCTTGTAGTTCTCAGCAAAGGATCGAATAGGTACTCTCCAACTGGTCTGGTACGGGATTGTCCAAAACTCGAAGCCATAATTTCACCTGGAACAAAAAAAACACACTAAACAAACATAAATTCTCACATCAGTACTGAGATTATGATAGTTTCACACACCTTTTTGCAGGTCAAGACTCCCAGAAATGTTCTCGACTAGGTCTCTCGAACCATTAAATGTTTTCCTTCCTACAGGATATACCTTTACAGCAAAAAAAAGTGGGCAGCTTTGAATAAGAAAAAGCTTGGATCCAAGCCAAGTCCTTCTTCATGTCAGAGATGTTCAGCAAAGTGCCCAGCTAGACTGGGATGTTCAGCAAAGTTCCCAGCTAGACACATGGGCACTAGCGCAAAATAAAAAAAATTAGAACATGGTCAATTACATACAATAATAGATACACTGATCAGGAATCGGATAATTATTGTCTTACATACTAACCTGGGAGTCATCCCAGAACAAATGAGGTTCTCGAGCCTGTGTAAAGATTTCGGGTTAGAAACCATTACACAAAAAGGGAAAAAAAAAAAAAAAAAGATTTACTGTTTACAAAATTCTTGTCTATGCTTCTTATATGTCAACATTGTATTCTTCTTCCCTTTCTTCTACTCATCTTCCTTTCATTCAAATACTGAAAGGCATCGATAAGATTCCTGAGACAGCATCCTTGTGGGTCGCGACAACAGGGAATGACAACAACAGAGTGTGCTTCCATACCCTGGATCAGCAAACAACAAATCAACTATTACAAGCAATTTCAGAAAGAATTAGCAAAAAAAAAAAAACAGAGGGACAACACGTGATACTGGAGGATTCACTGTGGGGCGGGGCGGGGCGGGCCGAGGAGTGCCATGGTTGAGTCGAACCGACACTAATTAACTGAGAGGTTTTAGCTTTTCTCTCTAGGGTTTTCACGAAAACTCTCGCTTGATTTCATTGTGGCACTGGAGTCCCATCGGAAGCCGTGATCCACCAGCCGGACCGGTTAAAGGCGGTTCGATCTGGCAGATAATATCACCACCTCCAAGAGGAATATCTTCCAACCAGTGGAATGAACGGGTCACACCATTTCTTAGCTTTATGATTGTTACACATACCTTGTGCAGGGTCATAACTCCCAGAAGTGCTCTCGACTCAAACCATGAAATGTGTTCCTTCCTACACGATATACCTTCACAGCGAAAAAGTATGGAGCTTCGAATAACAAAAAGCTTGGATCCAAAGCCCCAAGTCCGTCATCCCAGGGACGTTCAGCAAAGTGCCACGCTAGCCTAGTTCAATATCGCATCAAGCCCAAAATAAATAAATAAAATGAATTAGAACATGGTTAATTACATATGATAACAGATACACTGTGATAAATTGGATAATGTCTTATGTGCTAACCTGGGAGTCACCCCGCCACAAATAAGGTTCTTGAGAGCATCAGGGATTTTGATTCCGGGGTATCATCACCAAATCAAACGAGCTTTAGCGAGCAGTCAACTATGGGAGACCGACCACATCTTCGATGACAATGGGAGGTCAAGTTTGCCCTTCCTTGAAGCAATCGATAAAGGTAATAGATAATACAATTCATAATAAAGCAGCATATAGAAATCAGTTAATATGACAAGATAGTGTTCACGTATACCGGTAGACAAGATAGTGCTCCTCGGCTTCAATTTCTTGATCGGGCTGGAGACTCGGCGTAAATTCAAAATGGTAACAGAGTGTATTTCTAAACCCTGAATCAACAAAAAACAACAAATCTACAATTAAAGACAATTTCAGTAAGAATTAGCAAAAATATAAAAAGAGGGAGGGCTCGTGATACTGAAGACGACTTAGTGGATTCATGGCAGGGCGAGTCAGGGAGCCGAAACGAAAAGAATAAGAGAAACTGAGAACGGGTGAGGGGTTTAAGCTTTTCTTTCTAGGGTTTTCGCGGCACCCACGAAGCTGGAAGGGACGGGTCAAGGGACAGCCAATCTCGCTCTCCACCCGCGCTTTTAGCCCAATAACCGCCTCTGGAGCCCCGACATAAGCTCACCGGATGGGCTGAGATCTGGTGGTTGTGACATGAACTGGCCTCCGGACACACCGCAGATCAAGACAACCAACACCAGTCTCGGCAGAAGATTGAAGTACCCGTTATCAGAACCGGCGAGCTTCTTGCGAAGGTCACGATCGGCCTTGCAATGCCAGAGACGGAATCGAGGTTTGGCGACAAGGCAGAGAGGGAAAGACTAGGAACTAACGAAACGAGTTGGATCGGGAGAGGGGTTTTAGCTTTTCTTTCTAGGGTTTTTCCGGCACCGACGAAGCTGGAAGGAATGGGTCTAGGGACAGCCAATCTCGCTCTCCACCCGCGCTTTTAGCCCAATAGCCGCCTCCGGAGAACCGGTAGAAGCTTCGCCGGACGGGTTGAGACCTGGTGGTGGTGGCACGATCTGGCCTCCGGACACACCGCAGATCGACACCAACGACGCTAGTCTCGGCAGAAGATTGAAATTCCCGTTACCGGCGAGCTTCTTGCTAAGGTCACGGCGATTCCGGGGACGGAATCGAGGTTTGGCGACGGGGCAGAGATGGAATGGCTGGGAACGAACGAGATGCGACGGTGCCGTAAAACCCTAGATCGCCATTTCACGCCGGACGGGTTAAAGGAGGTGCAATCTGGAAGATCAACACCACCAACTCCAAGAGGAGTACCCGCAACCCGAACATGGCGACCTTTCGACTGGGCTCGGCGCCGACGATCGGACATACGATGTTGGAAGGGACGAGTCAAGGGACTTTTGCATCCACAGCCAATCTCGCTTCTCCACCCGCGCTTTTAGCCCGATTACCACCTCCGGAGAACCGATAGAAGCTCGCCGGTCGGGCTGAGATCTGGTGGTGGTGGCGCGACCTGGCCTCCGGACACACCGCAGATCGACACCACCACTCCAGTCTCGGCAGAAGATTGAAGTACCCGATATTCGAACATTGAGGACCGGCGATATTTTTTATGAGGTCGGCGACGGCGTCGAGGTTTGGCGACGGGGCAGAGAGGGAATGGCTGGGAACGAATGAGCTGAGACGGTGAAACCCTAAATCGCAATTTACACGCCGGTGATCCCTTTTTTATATACCACCAGAAACTTGGCCTCCAATTAACTTTCCCTTTTCCTTTCCCTCTCTCCTCGCCGTTAGATTATATTTTGATCCAGCGGTTGTAATCTGTTGTTGTGATATACACCAACGGATATAAAAACACACGGTATTATTATATTAAAAATCATCAAATGACTCGCCCAGCATTAATTAGCTCTCCGCGTCAAATTTCCTTTTCTTTCTTCTCACCGTTAGATCAGGTTTATGATACAACGATGGTGTTGTGACTTTTGATCCAACGCCGGAAATTATGTTCCTATAAGTCCTTCCATTAACATTTTTCATTTGGAACACAATACATTGACAACTCACACGATCCACTTGTAAGATCTCATAATTAATTTTCAGATATTATTGATATTTCAAAGTGGTATATATCATTCAGTCATGTTTTGTTTCTATACATTTTTTAATATCTATGAGATTTTTCAACTCTCTTTCTTCGATTTTGTTGCAATTCCAAATCAGGAATGGTGTGAGCTTAGCTGCTTAATTATTTTGTATCAACGTCGATGAAGGTTACTCTATTGAATTATTTGCTTGATGTACAACTATAATCACACCCTCTTGACGAAGTGGAAGCGAGAATGTCGGCTTGAGTAACGCAAACATTGGTGAAAATCCAATGCCCCGAAAACCTAAGGGTTCCTCTGCAAGGTTCGTCCACGGAGGGTGAGTCAGGGCCTAAGATCAGGCCGAAAGCTTTTCTATTTCTGGATTATTATATGATGATTTTTTAACTTTCCATATATAGAAAGAGATAGACTAGAAATGACATCTCTTATCTCAATGACACCAAATGGGTATTAACTGAATGAAATTGGGATGTGGATGGAATATAATAAAAAAGAGCCACTTTGATGTTGCCTATGAAATGAGTAAAATGCCTTAGTTTTTTATTTTAGTAAATTCACAAATTTTAAAAAAAATTATTGTCTTCTTTTCTCAATATCCCATTTTCTATTGACAATAATGTATCAAATAAATAAAATAATTTCTCCACGCTATTCGGTTTATCTTTATTATGTTCAAAATTTATTCTAAATGTTTTTATGTTTGTTTTATCTTTTTAAATTTTTTGATTGCGTCGTACTATTTTATCTCTTTTTTTATTGGGATTCCTATTGTATCTATACATGGCATACTCATTTTTTGAGTTCGATTGGCAGGAATGGATTGAAACTTTAGCCTGGGCTCATGAACGAACACCTTTGGCTAATTTGATTCGATGGATAGATAAATCGGTGGCTCTTTCTATTGTTCAAGCAAGATTGGTCGGGAGTTTGGAATAAGTAGATGACCTTGAGATGTGGTTAGGAGGTGGAATACCTCTGAACCCTTATATCAAGGGGATTATCATCCGGCTTATTCAGGATAAGATGAAACCGAGACAACTCTCTGTTCCACCTTACTTTGGCTGCTTTAATGGTAGTCTTTACATTTTCCCTTTCACTCGTAGTATGGGGCCGACCCATTTACTATCTAGTATTTCATTGACCGATCCTTTATATTGGAATGGATAAAAGGTCAAATGTTTTGGCTCTTCGGCAACAAAAAAATTGAAGTCAAATTTATTGGGGTTATGTTACCTCCCAATTCAAACCAGTAACGGTTCATACAAGCAAAATATTTTAATCGATAATTAGACCAAATAAAAAATTTGAATTTAATCTGTGTATTTGTCTCTCTTTTTCTTTTATTCAAAGCTAGACTCTTCACTCGATTTTTAGTCCAAAACAGCGCATTTATAGGCGGAACTTTTTTATTTATCGAATCAAAACAAATTAGAATTCTGAATTCTCTACGACGTCTAGGGGATAAAATACTTTTAGGAATAAGTAACTCGTATTTACGAAATACCGTCTCAATTCATCATATTTCATCAGATCCGGGATGTGATTCTCGAGAAGAGAGGAGCCATTGTGGTCTCTCCCGGACCGCCCGGATCCTACGAGTGAATAGAAAGTTGGATCAGATCCGGGATGTGATTCTCGAGAAGAGAGGAGCCATTGTGGTCTCTCCCGGACCGCCCGGATCCTACGAGTGAATAGAAAGTTGGATCTACCTTTTTTTGCGGCTTCACAAGTGAGAAATGATTCTTAGCGCGTGCTACGAATTTCAAGTGATCGATCGGTTTCTAACTTGCGGAGACCGACCATCATAAGCACATTGAGAACGTAGATAATTGTATTGTATTTATGCAGTAGATTATTTATTGGGCTTTAATAGTAATAGACAACATTGTAGTTAGACTTTCAATTATTAGCAACATCTCATCCTTATTTATGTAAAGTTTGTGATTTTGAATTAGTGTAAGTTTTAACACAAGATCAAATTTGATGACATGTATGTCAACAAATTTTGTCATTTGTTGACATATCACTACTACAAAATTGATTTTCTGATGCGCAAGACTATCAGATGCGACTAGTCGCATCTAAAAGTCGCATCTAAATAACTTTCAGGTGCGACTAGTCGCATCTGATAGTCAATCAGAAGCCGAAAAAATTCGCTCAAATTGTCTTTTGATTTTGACAATCCGATGCGACTAATCGCACCTGAAAATATGTTGAAACTTTCAGGTGCGACTATGTCGCATCAGATAGTTTTAAATTTTTTAGCGGGCCTCATCTCCCCCTCTTTTATTTCATTAATCTGACGTGGCAAATGAATTTTTTTTTTATTATTATAATCAGGTGCGACTAGTCGCACCTGAAGAATAATCAGGTGCGATTCTGTCGCACCTGATTATTAGGGTTTTGTTTAAAAACCCAGGTCGCGATCCTTTCTTCTCCAACCGCTCAAACCCCTCTCTGTTAAAAAAAAACGCCCTGCACTTCAAAAAAAAAACCATCTCTCTCTCTCTGACCTCCGCCGCGCTCCGCCCTTTCCACCACCTCCGCCGCGTCTCTCTCTCTCTGCCTCATCTGCGACACCAGCCATGCTCCGCCGGCAGCAGCTCCTCCGTCAAGCCGAGCTTCGATCGGCGGCCAGCAGCTCTCCCGCCAAGCCGCGCGCGCTGCCACCACGTCTCTTCTCCTTCTTGCTTGCGCTCGGCCAGCAGCTCCTCCACCAAGCCGCGCGCGCCACCAGCCACGCTTCGTGAAAAGGTGGCCGGACAAGTCTCGAACGCCACGCTCTGACTCTCCACACCAGACTCGCCGCCCGCAGCCACGAGCTCACTCTCTCCGACCTCTCACTCTCCGGCTCACTCCCACTCTCCGCCTCTCTCTCTGCCTCACTCTCTCCGGCTCTCTCTCTGCCTCAGTCTCACTCTCCTCGACCTCTCACTCCTCGGCTCTCTCTCTGCCTCACCTCTCACTCTCCGGCTCACTCTCTCCGACCTCGACAGCCTCGGCGTCTCTGCCCCGACAGCCCCGCTGCCTCGACGCGTGCTCAGCCTCGGTGTCACTGCAATCCCGGTAAGCTATCTCTCACTGCCTCTCTCTCTCTCTCTCTCTCTCTCTCTCTCTCTCTCTCTCTCTCTCTCTCTCTCTCTTATTTTCCCTTTGACTGAACTGATGCGTTGTCCCGTGCTCGGCCTCGTCAAGCTGTTGTCCCGAGCTGCCTCGCGCGTCCCTGCTGTTTCGACGAGTCCCTGTCCTCGACGAGTCTCTCTCCCCGCTGCACCGAACCGTCGCTGCCTCGATCCCTCCTCCGCCGTTTCACCGAGCCGTCCCCTGTTGTCCCGAGCTGTCCAAGTAAGTCTAGCCTTTTTTTAAAAAAAAAATTGTTTGTGTTGTTAGTTTAGTTAATTAGGTTAGTTGATATAAAATGTTAGTTAGTTAGTTAATTAGTATGTAAATGTTAGTTAATTAAATAGATATGTTAGTAAGTAATTATTTAGAATGTTAAGTGTTAGTATGTAAATGTAAATGTTAGTTAATATAAGGAATAATTTCATTTTTGCCCCTTGAACTTATTGACGATCCACAGACTTTGTCCCGCTTTTTGTTTCGTAACAACCGGTTACCATCAACTTTTTTACCTTTTTCAAAACTCATCCTTCCGTTTATGTTTCTAACAGAATTTGACACGTGTCATTGAATAAATGAGTTTAAACGTAAATTTACCAATATACCCTTAAATTTTGTATTTTTAACATTTAATTTTTTTAATATTTATATATGCGTATATAATATAAGTTTTTTTAATATAAATTTATATATGCGTATATAATACCCCGCGCACGTCACCTTGGGCGACGTCGGCTCCGACGCCAGCTAGTCGCGGGCCCCACCGCCGCCGGCAATGGACTTGACCTTCGTCGGCCACATCAGCAGGCTCTTCCTTTGGTGGTGCAGTCTCTTTCCCGGCTCCAGCGGCCTCGCAGGGCTGCATATCGGCTTCGGCATAAGGTCCACTTGGTAGCTCAGAATTAGAATCATGTCTTACTCGTTGTGGCTCAGGTCCACGTCCTCGAAAACATATTTTGCTGGCCTGAGAATCCAAGAACAGAGACCAAATCAAAGAAAAAAAAAACAGAGCATGGCCTGCGAATCCAGAAAACCCCATCACACCAATATATTATAACCAAAAGCTTTCTTCTTCTTCACCAAAATGGCCTCTGCACAAAACAGAGGACGAACTATCATCGCTCTTGTGCTCGCTGCGTCCATCTCCTTCGCCGGCCTCGCCCACGCGCAGCCCTACGCGTGCGGCGGCGCATCGACGACGGGGATGGGATTCTGCGATGCGTCGCTGGGGATCGACGAGAGGGTGGGGGACCTGGTGAAGAGGCTGAGTCTGCCAGAGAAGATAACGTTCCTGGTGAACTCCGCCGGAAATGTGAGCCAGCTGGGGATTCCGAGGTACGAGTGGTGGTCGGAGGCTCTTCACGGCGTCTCCTACGTCGGTCCTGAGACCCACTTCTCAAGCCTTGTCCCCGGAGCCACCAGCTTTCCTCAGCCCATTCTCACCGGAGCTTCTTTTAACTCCTCTCTCTTTGAGGCCATTGGGAAGGTAATGATAATAATAATATCACGTCTTTTAAGTTATAACTAAACCAATGTTGTTTATTTTTTATTCTTTTTATGTACGTTGTGTGAATAGAAGCAGAACTGTGTTTTGGTGAGATATAAATCTTAAGTTTGTGTGTATGTTGTTCTCTGTTTTTTTTTTTTTTTGGGAGGTTGGTTTTGTTTTGAGTTTTTGATATGTTCTTTAAATTATATTAATTAGTTCTTTAAGTTGATCATGGACGCTTAAATCTGTTGATTTTATTTTGTTAATGCATTTTTTGGGTTGTTTCACGTTAATAAATTCGAGAGCTCTATTTATTATTATTTTATCTGCTTTAAATTGCTTTCTGCTGTCAATGTTACTTAAAGAAAGAGAGAGAGAGAGAGAGAGAGAGAGAGAGAGAGAGAGAGAGAGAGAGAGAGAGAGAGAGAGAGAGAGAGAGAGAGAGAGAGAGAGAGAGAGAGAGAGAGAGAGAGAGAGAAGAGAGAGAGAGAGAGAGAGAGAGAGAGAGTAAATGCTAATATTACGATTTTACCCAATATTTTAGTTAGATCTGTTAAATATTTGACGGAAGGATGAGTTTTGAAAAAATTAATAAAGTTGAAGGTAATGATTGTTACAAAACAAAAGGCGGAATAAAGTCTGTGGTTTGTCTATAAGTTCAGGGGGCAAAAGTAAAATTAATCCTTAATATAATTGTAGTTAATCATTGTAAATTTTAATTACATAGTTAGTAATATGTTTAGATTCTTTAATTTAATTTTGATTAGTATGTTAATTGTAATTGTAAAGAAATTGTAATTAATTACAATGTTTTGTGACATGTTTTGATGTTTTGTGACATGTTTAATATAAAATTGAGTTTAGGTTAAAATTAAGTTAATGAATTTGTGATTAGTTTTAGTTTATTTAACATGAAATGAAATTGTAAGTTTAAATAAGAAAAATAGTTTGTGACATGTTTTGCTAGTTTGTGATATTTTGTTTATTTCGATTTTTCATTTATAAATGTTGTGATCGAACCACGGAGGTTCGGTTTAGGGCTGAGCTAATTTATAGGATAGTTCTGGATGGTTTGCGTATGTTTTTAAATAATTTTGCAGGTTTTTGGTTTGTCAGTATAATAGGGGAAACTCTGCCGAAATTTCGGTAGAGTTTCGAATTAAGTAGTTTAAAAACTCCCAACTTATTCAATCCGAGCTCAAAATAACATAGAATTCATAATCTCTCTTTCATTGTGTTCTCCGTCGTCCTTTATCAATAACTCTTCCAAACTTTCATTTCTCGCTCTCATTCAGCGAAATGTCCAATCCAAGTAGAGATTGGATCACGGAGAATAATCGGGTGACATTGCAGTACAAAACCGGTGTTAACGAGTTTATTCGCGCTGCAAGAAGATTCCCTAACGAAATTGGCAAACATCGGTGTCCTTGCAAACCTTGCAACAACGTGAGATGGCACGACATCGGGGTTGTCAGGAATCATTTGCTGAACAAGGGGTTTACCCCAGGCTACACAAAATGGTATCATCACGGCGAGCTCGAGCGTGTCGTCCTTCCTCATGAAGAAGATTCCATCGGAGGAACAGATCAGAGAGGAATAGGAGGATTGCACGGTGCTGTGGAGGATATCAGGGATCACGAGGATTTCGACGATGCTACGGAGCCGACCCAGAGCGAGGTGCGTGCAGAGGAGCAAGTGGAAGACCTCTTCGCCGAGTTGGAAGCAGAATTGTACCCTGGATGCAAAGAGTTTTCTTCTTTGTCGTTCTTGGTTTCGTTGATGCACCTCAAAGTCACGAACCATTGGACGAACAAGTCTTTTACAGAACTCTTGCAGCTCTTGAAGAAGTCTCATCCAGCTGGTAATCGAATTCCGGAGAAGCATTACGAGGCAAAGGCGAAGCTGAAGCGTTTTGGCATGGGATACGAGATGATCGATGCGTGTATTAATATTATTCAAATTATTTATTTAATTTAACAAAAAAATTATTTAATTAATTTTTTAAATTATAATTTTTATATATTAAATAACTTATTCTATTAGAATCATCATTTTAAAAAAAATAACTACAGACAATCAGATGCGACTAGTCGCATCTGATACTTTCGCGGGAAGAGTATCAGATGCGACTAGTCGCATCTGATTGTACTAACACCCGCCAAATATTTCGCAGGGAATTACTATCAGATGCGACTAGTCGCATCTGATACTCTTCCCGCGAAAGTATCAGATGCGACTAGTCGCATCTGATACTATAATTCACGCTTTAATTTCTTATTTTGAGGGATATTTAGGTGCGATGTTTGGTGCGACTTGTCGCACCTAAAATGTCGCACCTGATAGTGATGACTTTCAGGTGCGACAAGTCGCACCTAAAATCATCAGGTGCGCACTTTCAGATACGACTTTGTCGCATCTAAAGTCGCACCTGATGATACTTTCAGGTGCGACACTGATGCTTTCAGGTGCGACTTTTGTCGCACCTGATGCTATTAATTGTACTAGTGTATATATAATTAAATTTGCAAATAAGTCTGTATTTGTTGATATACAAACTCAACAAATCCTGCATTTGTTGCGATGTAAGTCCACAAATCCTAGATTTTCATGACATGTATGTGAACAACTCTTCTAATTGGTGACCTTATACAAAAAATTTTGACATAAAAAGTCAACAAATCCAGGATTTTTTGACATAGAAGTCAACAAATCTTTAATTTATTGACATAATTAAATTATGGTTTCGTTAACATACGAAATAAAATAAAAAAATCTTGAATTTATTGACATACAAATCACCAAACCATGGGTACATAAGTTGTGTTCTAAAGAAAATACTTGGACAACCACTTAGATCTGACTTCCATAATATCCGATCATACAATAATCACTAAAGCTCCAAACCTAATTATATAGGGAACAATTCGCACTAACCCAAGCAAAATTCACGAAAAGACCGAGACTTTCAAAAACCTCAAAATTCGCACTAAGCGGCGAGAGGAACGTCGGCGTGGCGAGTTCCGGTGAGAGTCTAAGCAGTAGAAGTTGGTCACCTCGACGAGGATGAAGAGAGTGAGGATGGCGGAGGCGCTGTGCGCGGTGATGTGGCGACATGTGATGAAGACGAAGAGAATGGCTATGTGGTGGAGGGTGAAGTGGAAGTTGGAGGTGGGTGAAAAGGAAAGCTGGTGAAGGAAAAAAAAAGACTGATGAGAGAAAAAGACTAAAAACATACAAAAAAAAAATTTCTTAGTCCAAATTTTAAAACAGTTTTGTCCTGATTATAATTTTGTTTCGTAAAAATCTTCCAAACTACTGATATTCTTTACCGAATCCCATCTTAATAATTCGGGTTTCATGACGTATTTGAATATGTGAGTAGGTTGACTAAATTTTTCTTGAGTTAAATTTGTAGCACATTTTTAGGATACCCATAATATATCCATTTGTATTCTTTGTGCGGGGTGGGACAAGGATTCGGCTTTAATAAGATTATAATACTCAATTATTCATGGTGTCAAGACACCAGTTGCTGTATGTTCCTATAAGTTCCTTCATTAACAGTTTCCATTTGGAATACAATATATTGACACTCATAAGATCTCATAAATTAATTACCAGACATAATCGTAAACATATTAGACTATTTGATTTCCCAAAATGAAGCTGTGATATTTTAGAGTTGAAAAAATAATATACATGTATTTACGCCATCTTAATTATCAATTTCGCAAAATCCACACTGAATCTTATATTTCTTTATATGTATATCCCTCTGAAAAATACCATACACACTATTGATATTTCAAAGTGGTATATTTCATCCAATCATGTTTTTTTATACATGTTTTAATATCTATGAGATTTTTCAACTCTCTCTCTCTTCCATTATGTTGTATCAACGTCGATGAAGGTTACTCTATTGAATTATTTGCTTGATGTACAACACTTATAATCACACCCTCTTCATGTATTTTATGTAGATTATTTATTGAAATTTAATAGTAATAGACAATGTTATGGTTAGACTTTCAATTATTAGCAACATCTCATCCTTATTCAGCAAAAAAAAAAAAAAAAAAATTGACCCATTTCCCCTTTTTAAATGGGCTTGGACCGCCACTGTACGGTTGATTGTAATTTAAAAATCAAGTCAACAAATAATAATACTTATTAACATATATGTCATTAAATCTTCAACACAAGCTCAAATTTGATGACATGTATGTCATTAAATTTTCAAACAAGTCTGTATTTGTTGATATACAAACTCAACAAATCCTGCATTTGATGAGATACAAGTCCACAAATCCTAGATTTGTATATCAACAACTCTTGTATTTGGTGACTTGATACAAAATTTGTTGACACAAAAAGACAACAAATCCAGGATTTGTTGACATAGAAGTCAACAAATTTTAATTTATTGACATATAATAAATTATGGTTTCGTTAAGATACAAAATAAAAAAAATAATTGAATTTATTGACATACAAGTCACCAAACCGTGGATACATAAGTTGTGTTTTAAAGAAAATACTCGGACAACCACTTAAATATGACTTCCAAAAAATCCAATCAAACAATAATCACTAAAGTTCCAAACCTAATTATACAGGGAACAATTCACACTAACCCAAGCAAAATTCACAAAAAGATCGAGACTTTCAAAAACCTCAAAGAAATCTTACAAAGAAAACCAGAAGGTAGGGTCCGGCGAGAGAAGAAAGGACAAAGAACAGTGGCGAAAACAGACGACAAATCATATCAGTGAAATGAAGGTCGGCGCAGGGAGTTCCGGGGAGAGTCTAAGCAGCAGAAGCTGGTCACCTTGACGAGGATGAAGAGAGTGAGGATGATGGAGGCACCGTGTGCGACAATGTGGCAACATGTGAGGAAGACGAAGAGAATGGCGATGTGGTGATGGATGAAGAGGAATTTGGCGGTGGGTGAAAAGAAAACGCTGGTGGAGGGGAAAAAAAGTCCGATGAGAGAGAGAGAGAGACTAAAAGCATACAAAAAAAAAATCTCCAAATTTTATTAACAGTTTTGTCCCAATTATAATTTTGTTTGGTAAAAATCTTCCAAACTACTAATATTATTTACCAAATCTTATCTTAATAATACACGTTTCATGACGTATTTGAATATGTGACTGGGTTTGACTAAATTTTTTTTAGTTAAATTTGTAGCACATGTCTAGGTTACTTATAATATATCCATTTGTTCTTTGTGCGGGGTGGGACAAGGATTCGCCTTTAATAAGATTATAATACTCCATTATTGATAGTCCTTTGTCAAGATACCAGTTGTTGTCTGATCCACGATTGCTGCATGTCACTATGAAGAAATGCACATTTAAGGCATGGTCTACGAAGTATGTAGCAGCTGAGGTGACTATGATGTTGTCATGCCATATCACCGGAGCCAGAGGAAGTTCCACGCTACTCAGCCTCTGTACTTGAGCATGCCATCGCATGTTGCTTGCGTGAAATCCAAGACACCAAACAACCACCAAGAAATACGTACAAGCTAGACTATTTTTTAATTTATCGAATCAATATGGGGAAAAATGCGCTAATTGTCAATGCTCTTTAATATTTTTCTCATATTTAACACTAAAAATTAACATTGGTACTCGAGTAATGGTCTCCTTTTGTAAATGCATGGGTTTGTCTTCAATATTTAAAGTTTAAAGTATCTTTGTAATTCATGTTCAAGTGTCCAATATAATTACTATTATACACATTCATCTTAAGTAAGTATATATTTTTATTGTAATAATAAAAGAGTCAAACTTGTTCAAACCTCAATTTATGTCAAGTTTTTTTAAAAGGAAATAGAAAAGTATTATTAATATATAAAATGATAAATTACACTGTTGTCCTTTTAACCATATCACTTGTAACGTATCACTCCTTCAAATTTAAAATCATGCACCACATACCCTAAAATCTTACATTGTAACAAACATCTCTTTCTGTCAAAATATTTATACGGTCGTTCAGCATGAGATTATACTTTATGCACGTGAATGACTTTTTTTTGGAAATTCCGATAATACCCATTATTGATGACTATATTAAATCATTACAGAAAATATTAAATAAATATCCATTCTAGCATTTTTTTTCTTTTTTGATTTATCTTCTTCTTTATCTTTCAAGTCCTTCATCAAACCTTCATGCCCTCCGTCGAGTTCAACAGCAGCTATATAATTCTCTCCTACCTCGACCTCTCCTCCGTGCCCAACCACACCAAGCTCAAGTTCCTCCCTTTCTTCCTCCTCAAATCCAGGCGCGAGAGAATCATCCCCGAGTCCGAGTCGTGGCCGTCCCTAGACTTAAACAATCTCCCAGGCAATGGTACCTCAGGTTTGATCTTTTCATGTTTAACCAAGGCTTCATAAGAAGCAAATGTGACAGCTGTGTTTATATAACTAAATTGAAGACTGGTATCTATATGTACTTGTTGATTTATGTGGATGACATGTTAATTTCCTGTAAAGATAAGTTTCAGATTCAAAAGCTGAAGGATCAACTTAGCTCAGAATTTGACATGAAGGATCTAGGACCTGCCAGCAAGATATTGGGAATGACTATTGAAAGAGATAAAGACAAGGGCATTCTCAGGCTATCTCAGAGGTCTTACCTGGAGAAGGTTTCAAGATCTTTTGGCCTTGACAAGGCAAAACCTGTCTCCACACCCATTGGAGCTCAGTTCAAACTAATGTCCCTCACAAAACAAGAGCTCACCAACGAAGCCAAAAACATGGAGAAGATCCCATACTCAAACTGTGTTGGAAGTCTGATGTATGGGATGATCAGCACCAAGCACCAGACCTGGCATTGCTTATGGTGTCAGCTTAGTGAACAGGTTTATGAGCAAACCTGGGAAAGCTCATTGGGAAGCTGCTAAATGGCTGGTCAAGTACATCAAAGGAGCTTCAAATTTGAGCCTGGTATACACCACAAACCAGTCAAATCACTGTAAGGTTCAAGGTTACAGTGATTCTGATTATGCTGGAGACTTGGACAAAAGAAGGTCTCTATCAAGATATGTGTTCACTGTTGGAGAGAACAGAGTCAGCTGGAAGGCAAGTCTCCAACATGTGGTTGCTTTGTCCACAATTGAAGCTGAGTATATCTCCCTAACTGAAGTTGTGAAGGAAGGGCTCTGGCTAAAAGGCTTCATGTCTGAGCTTGGGTATGATCAAGACAGTGCTCAGATCTACTGTGACTCTCAAAGTGCCATTCACCTATCGAAGAACACTATGTATCACGAGCGGACTAAGCACATTGACGTGAGGTTGCACTTCATCAGAGACATCATAACAGAGGGTGTGATCAAAGTGAAGAAAATTTGTACAGATCTTAACTCGGTTGACATTCTGACAAAGGTAGTTCCTATTGACAAGTTCAGAAATGCACTGGACTTGCTCAAGCTTAGGAAGGGTTAAGTAGCCGGGGAAAATGGGGATGAGAGGACTTTGTTTGCTTCCAAGGAGTTGAGGATGTGCATCGCAAGGTGGAGATTTGTGAAGCAGGATGCAATGCCACATCAGCAGGGACACGTCGGCGTCAGCATCAAGTTAGTTATAAGTACCTCGAGGTAGCTTGCACGACACGTCATCGCTGGTTCATGCTTTAAAACCTCTTGTAATCGCTTGCGTTAGTCAAGTCATTCATTCAGTATTGTATTAATGAGATTATGAGAGAAGAGAGATAGAGAAAAACAGAGAATCACAAGCAAGACTTGGTGATCTAGAGTGTTTTTTGTCTCGACAGTGTTCGATTGATCTTCTTGTAATCTCCGATTGAACATAGTGGAAGCAAATAGGAAAATCTCATCCCTGACTAGATTAGGATCCGAATTGGATCTGAACCAGGATAAAATCTGGTTGTGTTCTTTTGGTTTGTTGTTTGTTCCTTTGATTGCTTACATTTCTGTGTGTTTCAAATTGCTATCCGGTCTTGGTTTTAGGGGTTTTTTCAACATTTACAATCTAGATGTTGATGCTTCACTCTCACACGATTCGAAATGCATCGTCATAAGGCTATCATTCGAGATTTGACAGGATTTGTCATGACGGCTTCACCATAAAATGTTCAAGGTAGTTTTTCATAAAAAAAAAAGGGCTATTGCCTTGCGTTTCGACTTAGTGTATACTTTGAATTTAATTTTTTTTTTTTTTATCCATTTTATGTAGGCACATGCAAAGACCGATGTTCATAGTTCGGAGAAAGACTCTTATTTTATTTTTATATCTTTATTTCTATAGAGTTTGAATCTTTGTTGTCTTTTATATATATATATATATATATATATATATATATATATATATATATATCTAATTTGAGGAGTCATGTTATTACATCATGGGTCGATTTAAGTTATCTATAATTTTGATATTTTTATTCTTTCTATAGATAATTAACTCTTTTTTTAATAATTTAATTTTATATCATATATTATATATTATATCATCAATTACATTAAATATGATATAATCTTCAAATTTAATATTGCGTTTTTTAGGAATTGAACTTTCGCTTTCTCGCAGAGATCTCCTCATAGACAAGAAGTCTTGCACAATTAACTAATTTAATTGGAAGAAATTCCACCAAATCTAAAAAAAATGTACCATATGATTTTTAGGCCTGTGCACGGTTCAAAAAAACCCAAACCGGACGGGACAAAAAAACTGTAAAAACCGGACCGGACCGGACCGTTTTAAATCATCTAGACCGGACCGGACAGTTTTGAACCGTTTGGACCGTTTTGAACCGTTTAGACCGGACCGGACCGGACCGTTTTGGACCGTTGGACCGTTTTGAACCGTTTTACATAATTAAAAAAAAATAAAAATCATTAATTTTCCACCAAAACACAAACATATAGTCATATATGGGAGTTAAATGCATGCACGAATGTCTAATTTGGCTAATTGGACATTAATTTATTTTTTTTATTTTTTTATAAATAAACCGGTCCGGTCCGGTTTAACGGTTTTTTTTTTAAAACCGGACCAGACCGTTTGCATTGAGTAAACCGGACCGGACCGGACCGGGAAAACAAAAAACCGTTTTAAACCGGACCGGCGGTCTAAAAATCACCGGTCCGGTCCGGTTTACGGTTTCTACCATTTTTTTTCGCCACCCTAATGATTTTTAGTATAAATTCTGTTTTATATAAATGAAGTTAAAGACCTTTTAGTCCAAAATAATGTCAAGAAATTTTTTTTTTAAAACAAAAAAAATGAATTTATTTTTATAACTGTACACATACTAATTTTATTTTTATATATTAACATACTGGTGTTTCTAATCAATTAAATTACTTCGTAAGAAAAAATTAAATTAAATTTCTCTTCATAATCCTATTCCTAATCCTATCACACCAAACACTACATCCTTTTCCAACGACTTTAGTTTAAATTAAAAACGCACGCATAAAGAGGAAAAAACCAATTAAATATAAATTCATGAAAAAAAAAATCATGAAATATATATCTGTTATATTCCATGTTCTATGATTCTTTAAAAAACAAAAAAACTCAGAAGCCCTAGGTTACAAATTCGAGTTCGAGTTTCTTCCGATTTCGCAATAGAAAACACGAAATCTGTTGTAGATACTAGCTTCAAAGAGTCATCTTTAGCGATATCTCAGTCAGATTTGCGATTCTGATTTTAAGGTTTGTCAAACTCCGCTCCCGAATTTTTATTTAGGGCTTTTTGATTTTCAGATCTGAATGCTTCGTTTGCTCATTTTTCTTGCGATTAGTTTGTTCCTTACTGCAAAAAATGGGTGATTTCGTATTAGTTTTTGGTTTGTTTGCTCTTTCCAGTGCTTTGAATATGTTTATAGGGCTTTTTTTCTTGATTATATCAACTCTTTGGTTGTTTGTTTATTGAGAGATTAACCTGCTGATATTCGTAAACAAAAAAATAGTTTGTATCTAATTTCCAGAAATATGGGCGTGCAAACTGTACTCTAATGATTAAGTTCTTATATTGATTTCCGAGTCACAGAAGCAACTTTTATCACAGATTTATTATATCAACTTGATCCGTTCTCGTTCGACCTTTGATTTAAGTGCTGATTTGAGTCTCTGTGTTGTTGTTTTGTAGATAGGATGAGATTGACAAAGGGTTGTAAAGTGGAATTTCTGTGCAAGAAAGACATGACGTTTGGAGCATGGCGTTGTGCAGAGATCATATCGGACGGCGGAGACACTTTCAAGGTCAGGTGTGAACCGACTCCCGGAATGTCGAACGGAAAAATTGTGGAGAGAGTCCCGAGAACCGACATAAGGCCGAGCCCGCCTCGCTTGGAAACTGCGCTGAATTGGTCCCCCGGTGATGTTCTCGAAGTTCAAGACGATGCCTCGTGGAAATCGGCAACGGTTCTGAAGGTCATGGACGGCGATTATTTCTTGATCCGGATACTCGGATCCTTCGAGGAATTTAGGGCTCACATGTCCAAGACCAGATTGCGTCAGACTTGGAAAGATGGAAAATGGGTTGTACTGGGAAAGGTAAACTTTTTGTTTTTTCGATTTCCCCTTTGTAATTTATGACTTGTTACTTACTAATACTTGTTTTGTCTGAACAGGCTACTCAGAGTCGTGAATTCGCAAAGTCCAGCAACAAAGACTTTATCTGTTACGACATTGCAGACTCTGATGTTCGGATGAAGGAAAGCCACCGCCTTCAAGATTCTTACATTGTTTCGGTGAGATCACTGAAGAGGGCCTCTCCGTTTAGTTCTTCTTACTTTGAAGCATATCCGAGTAAAGTGAGAGTGGTTGAAGCGCAAAAGGAGGTTCGGCCAGTGATCGTCTCAAGGTCTTCATCTTCTTTGATAAATGTTGTTGATACAGATTCCTCACTAAGGAAGACAATAAACGGCGCGAGTTCAAGCACGGGGATCAGTGGATACGGAGACAGAGATGATATCGATACAAACTCTGTTGCTGATAGCTGTAGTGTCAATAGTAACAGAATGAACGAGTTGCCTGGTAATGTCTTAGCAGGTCATAGTCAAGAAGCAGACGCTGATTCAAGCGATGCAGAATCGTGCTGTGGCTATCGAGACGAAGAAGAGAAAGACTGTTATCCGAATCCGGAGGAAGAGACATTGAGAGTCCATCAGTTGGAGTTGGTTGCTTATCGCAGCACAATGGCGGCAATTCATGCTTCCGGGCCCTTGAGTTGGGAACACGAAGAACTATTAACAAATCTTCGTATCACGCTCCATATTTCACAAGATGAACATTTGGCGGAAGTAAGAAATTTAATTTCTTCTGGAAAACCATCATCTTTGTTATCTTATAATAGAAATGATATCAATAATAGGGTAATGCCCGCGTACGTATAAGAAACAGTAATTAAGGAATGTATAGTCTGCTCTGTTATGACTTTTCAGTTTGCATTACCTCGGATTAGGGACCAGCTGTACTTTGGGAGTTTGTAAGTGTTAGAAAATTAATATTTCAGGTGCACCAAGCATTTTTTATTTAATATCTTCGTTTTTTTAGTATATTTTTAATTTCTGAATCATCAACAGTGAAGTTGTAATTCATGTTTCTTATTTATTATTGGAAATTATAGATTTGATGTAGCTTTTGCATCCTCTGAATCATTGACAGCTTACAAGTACATTCCAAAGTTGGAGGCTTGCTTGCCTTGCTTCCAAAAGGTCTGAGATGATTTTCGGTCGGGTTTGATTCAAGGCAATTGCTAGGTAAAATAATATTATATGTGCCAGCATATATATTGTTTCACTGTTTCCTAGTTCAGTTTAGAAGATTATATTGAATTTGTGGAAACTGTGCTTGTGCCAGTGCTATCTGCACATGAAAAGCTCCATCATAATGATGAACACACTCACACCAAGTTTTGTTTATATTTTGTTTTTTGTATATGAGATACAATGCAGCACTAAACTGGATCATCACACGCACCGTTCTTGTCGCACATGCGAAACTACTTTATGATGCTTCAAAAGGTATTGGATTTAAGTTATTTCTCTCTTTTGTTTCATTGAAATTATGACTTACAGATCTCTTTAGGCTTGAGTGGGAGAGAACTGTAGTGGGTTTCTGTTAATGTTAAATTTCAATAGTTTTACTTTCTTTATTCTGCTCGTTCATTTTATTGTATAGGCACAAGGGTTAAGTTAAGACTTGTAATTTACATATCATATTGCTTCTTCATGGGAAAGTACTATTCGTAAAGATCAATTATATTCTTAGTTTGTGGAGTCTCAAACAATGAGAACTAGGTTGAAGGAAGATTTTTTTTTTCCCTTTAGAAATTTCATAATGTTCTCTTGCTCGATATTTTTTTGGTCTCTTCTTCAGAATGATTTGTAATATGGATTTGTAATTGTGTAAAGTGTGCACACTAATTTAGCAATTTCTTGTTGGTGATCTCTGATCAAAGACTCATAAATGTTGGTGTATCAACTATATAATACTAAAGAGATAAAGCTGTATTTTCTAACTAACCCTTCTCGGTTAGCTTTCTTATTGTTTAACTGTATTATTTGGGCTTTTTCCTCTTACTTTTTTAGGCTGTAGAGGTATGACCTGTACTTGTTTGCATAGTTCTGTTTTTCTTACACAATTCCTTGTTCTTATATAGTAATTTATAATCCCTTTTTTTATCATATTGTAATTTATATTCTTAGGATTTTTTTTTTTTTTTTTTTTTTTTGGAAGGGTAATAATCTTAGTTTGGCTGTGTAACAAATAAAGTCGGATAGAAGGAAGGCTATTTCTGCTCTGACAATTCCGTTTTTGTACTCTGTTGGTAATACTGTTCTCTTCTTTAAATTGGCGTGTATACACTTTTTACTAATTTTAATTTCTTATTGGTGAGGAATCTCGATGGAGGTTGAGCGTGGGACCAGAAAAGAAAATGTAGGTTTTGGCTTCTACTGTAAAAGCAAATGATCTGACATAACATTCAAATATTCTGTATCCTGTAATTTTCTTTTTTGTATCAGCTTAGCCTTTTCAATGAGTTGATTGCTTTTGATTTTCTGTTGAAATTTTTAGAAAATATTGCTAAAGCACACGAAATTCCATTTTTTTTTTTTAATCTCCAAAGAGTTAAAAATTGAAGAATGTGACTGAGAAAATTATGGCCCCGTTTGGTTTACTTTTCCAAATCCATTTTCTGTTTTCTGATTCTAAATTCTAGAAAACAGTTTTAGAAATACTGTTTGCTTATGTTTTTAGAAAACAGATTTAGAATCATGTTTCTGTTTTCTTTGAAATTTGTTCAGAAAACAGAAAACAATGAAAAGTTGTTTTCTATTTTATCTCTATACAATTGAATGGAAAACATAACCAAACAACATTTAAAATATTCTGAAACGTAATTCTAAATCTGTTTTTTAAATTTAAAAATTAGAATCAGAAAACAGAATTTAAAAACAGAAAACGAGTTTATAAAACTAAACCAAACGGCCCCTATGATTTTATGTTTCGTGGCACAACATAAAGCCGCAGTTGGATGCTCAAGAAAAGAATAGTGAGAGTATAATATTATAGCCGGTAAGAGTATTTTGGTCCTACGAGTTGTATTTCTTTGAATATATGACACTTTCAGGTTAAAAATCAAGTATGGTCATAGTCCTATTTTCTAAAATTTATCATTCTATTTTCATTGACCAATTCTGGTTTCTTGCTACATAAACCGATTAATGTATCCTTGAATTAATTTCCTATTAATTTGATGTATTGGAGGCTCTAGTTTATAGGACGATCTCGATTGATTTGTATTTTTGTAACAAAAGAAACGCTACACAGATTATTTCCTTCTTCCAGGTTTATTTATTTAGTACTATTTGCTATAAGTATTTTGAATCAACGATTTATTGAAGTTAAACTTCTTCTTCTTCTTCTTTTCTTTTTTTTTTCTTTTTTTTTTACTTGGTATGCATTCTATTTTTTTTTTTTTTTAATAAAAGTGATACTAAATATTAATGTATTTTGAATTTATATTTACAAAAAAAAAAATTAACTATTCTATAACTAATTTAATTTTTCTGCCAAGAAAATAATTATAAACAACAACAGTTGAACGCTTGAACTAATTTAGTTCGCTATCTTATGGACTTATTTGAACTAGTTAAGCTATTGACGTAAAATTTATAATAAACCTTTGCAGTTGGACTTTATTCATTTTTTGATAACCTTGCGTACCATATAGCAATTTTAATGTATTTTCTCTCAACTTAAAAATAAAAAATTATGTATATAAGTGATACTAAATATTAATTTATTTTTAATTTTCAATTTAAATTTATATTTAATACTTACCAAAAGCTTTTTAACCTATACCATTTTTAATTTTATACTCCTCAATTCAAAACAAAATTTTTTATCAAGCCAAGAAAATAAGTAGAAACAATAGTTGAACGCGTGAACTTGTTTAGTTTGCCATCCAGAGTTCGGCGATGTTCATTTTTTGAAAACCATGTGTACCATTAGCAATTTTAATGTCTTTTCTGTCAACTTAAACGTATTATGTAGACACTAAAAAAAAATTGGTTTATGACACAAATATTAGTAAATTCATGTCCCTTTATCAAAATAAGTAAGAATTTAAAATTAACAGTTCTATTAATAAAATCGGAAAGAGAATTATATTCTTACAAAAATATCCTTTCGTCGATCGATTTTTATTCCACGATTGATATGTTATAAAAATTTAAAATGGTTCATGAATTCGTGATCAATTTATCACAAATTTTTTATTTCGTGTTTGATATGTTACGAAATTATGAAATGAAAGGTATCTGTTCACTAAATGAGAGAGAGAGAGAGAGGAGAGAGAGAGAGAGATTATCCTATTCCTAATCCAACGGTCCTAGTTCTATGACTCTCCCACGCTTTGCATCCTCTTCCGAGGACTTGAAAGGCACGCATAAAAGCGAAAATAAATACAAATTCATGAAATATATTTGTTCTATATCTATATTTCAATCTCAGAAACCCTAGGTTCCAAATTCGAGTTCTAGCTTCTTCCAATATCACAATTAAATACACAGAAAGTTGTTTTAAGAAGCAAGATTCACCCATTCTCTAGATTTTGCCATTCTGATTACAAAGGTTTGTCAAACTCCGCCCTTAAATTTCAATTTTAGGGCTTTTTTATTTTGTGATCTGAATGCTTCGCTTGTTCGTTTTTCTTGCGATTAGTTTGCTCCTTACCGCAGAAAACAAGTGATTTCGTATTAATTTTCGGTTAGTTTGCTCTATCCAGAGGTTTAAATGTGTTTCTAGGGTTTTTGAATTGATCATAATAACGCTTTGCTTTTCTTTATTTTTTTCGTATATTTAGAGATTAATCTGCTGATAATCGTAGACAAAAGAATTATTGGTATTTAATTTCAAGAAACATGGCCGTGCAAACTGTACTTGTGATCAAGTTCTTATGTTAATTTCCGACTCACACGTAGGCATTTGTGATCACAGTTTTATTATATCAACTTGATCCTTTCTCGTTTGACCTTTGATTTAAATGCTGATTTGAGTCTCTGTGTTGTTGTTTTGTAGATAGGATGAGATTGACAAAGGGTTGTAAAGTGGAAGTTCTGTGCAAGAAAGACATGTCGTTTGGGGCATGGCGTTGTGCGGAGATCATATCGGACGGCGGAGACACTTTCAAGGTCAGGTGTGAACCGACTCCCGGAATGTCGAACGGAAAAATTGTGGAGAGAGTCCCGAGAACCGACATAAGGCCAAGCCTGCCTCGCTTGGAAACTGCGCTGAATTGGTCCCCCGGCGATGTTCTCGAAGTTCTAGACGATGCCTCATGGAAATCCGCGACGGTTCTGAAGGTCATGGACGGCGATTATTTCTTGATCCGGATACTCGGATCCTTCGAGGAATTCAGGGCTCACGTGTCCAAGACCAGATTGCGTCAGACTTGGAAAGATGGAAAATGGGTTGTACTGGGAAAGGTAAACTTTTTGTTTTTTCGATTGCCCCTTTGTAATTTATGACTTGTTACTTACTAATACTTGTTTTGTCTGAACAGGCTACTCAGAGTCGTGAATTCGCAAAGTCCAGCAACAAAGACTTTATTTGTTACGATATTGCAGACTCTGATGATCGGATAAAGGAAAGCCACCGCCTTCAAGATTCTTACATTGTTTCGGCGAGATCACTGAAGAGGGCCTCTCCGTTTAGTTCTTCTTACTTTGAAGCATATCCGAGTAAAGTGAGAGTGGTTGAAGCGCAGAAGGAGGTTCGGCCAGTGATCGTCTCAAGGTCTTCATCTTCTTTGATAAATGTTGTTGATACAGATTCCTCACTAAGGAAGACAATAAACGGCGCAAGTTCAAGCACAGGGATCAGTGGATGCAGAGATAGTGATGATAGCGATACAAACTCTGTTGCTGATAGCTGTAGTGTCAATAGTAACAGAATGAACGAGTTGCCTGGTAATGTCTTAGCAGGTCATAGTCAAGAAGCAGACGCTGATTCAAGCGATGCAGAATCGTGCTGTGGCTATCGAGATGAAGAAGAGAAAGACTGGTATCCAAATCCGGAGGAAGAGACATTGAGAGTCCATCAGTTGGAGTTGGTTGCTTATCGCAGCACAATGGCGGCAATTCATGCTTCCGGGCCCTTGAGTTGGGAACACGAAGAACTATTAACAAATCTTCGTATCACGCTCCATATTTCACAAGATGAACATTTGGCGGAAGTAAGAAATTTAATTTCTTCTGGAAAACCTTCATCTTTGTTATCTTATAATAGAAATGATATCGATAATAGGGTAATGCCCGCGTACGTGTAAGAAACAGTAATTAAGGAATGTATAGTCTGCTCTGTTATGACTTTTCAGTTTGCATTACCTCGGATTAGGGACCAGCTGTACTTTGGGAGTTTGTAAGTGTTAGAAAATTAATATTTCAGGTGCACCAAGCATTTTTTATTTAATATCTTCGTTTTTTTTAGTATATTTTTAATTTCTGAATCATCAACAGTGAAGTTGTAATTCATGTTTCTTATTTATTATTGGAAATTATAGATTTGATGTAGCTTTTGCATCCTCTGAATCATTGACAGCTTACAAGTGCATTCCAAAGTTGGAGGCTTGCTTGCCTTGCTTCCAAAAGGTCTGAGATGATTTTCGGTCGGGTTTGATTCAAGGCAATTGCTAGGTAAAATAATATTATATGTGCCAGCATATATATTGTTTCACTGTTTCCTAGTTCAGTTTAGAAGATTATATTGAATTTGTGGAAACTGTGCTTGTGCCAGTGCTGTCTGCACATGAAAAGCTCCATCATAATGATGAACACACTCACACCAAGTTTTGTTTATATTTTGTTTTTTGTATATGAGATACAATGCAGTACTAAACTGGATCATCACATGCACCGTTCTTGTCGCACATGCGAAACTACTTTATGATGCTTCAAAAGGTATTGGAATTAAGTTATTTCTCTCTTTTGTTTCATTGAAATTATGACTTACAGATCTCTTTAGGCTTGAGTGGGAGAGAACTGTAGTGGGTTTCTGTTAATGTTTAATTTCAATAGTTTACTTTCTTTATTCTGCTCGTTCCTTTTATTGTATAGGCACAAGGGTTAAGTTAAGACCTGTAATTTACACTTCATGGGAAAATGTTATTCGTAAAGATCAATTATATTCTTAGTTTGTGGAGTCTCTCAAACAATTAGAACTAGGTTCAAGGAAGATTTGTTTTCCCTTTAGAAAATTTCATAATGTTCTCTTGCTCGATATTTTTTGGTCTCTTCTTCAGAATGATTTGTAATATGGATTTGTAATTGTGTAAAGTGTGCACACTAATTTGGCAATTTTTTGCTGGTGACCTCTGATCAAAGACTCATAAATGTTGGTGTATCAACTATATAATACTAGAGAGATAAAGCTGTATTTACAAATTAACCCTTCTCGGTTAGCTTTCGTTAAGTCTTATTGTTTAACCTTCTTTTTTGGGTTTTTTCCTCTTACTTTTTAGGCTGTAGAGGTATGACCTGTACTTTTTTGCATAGTTCTGTTTTTTTTACACAATTCCTTGTTCTTATATTGTAATTTATAATCCCTTTTTTTTTATCATATTGTAATTTATATTCTTAGGTTTTTTTTTTTTTGGAAGGCTTATAATCTTAGTTTGGCTGTGTAACAAATAAAGTCAGATAGAAGGAAGGCTATTTCTGCTCTGACAATTCCGTTTTTGTACTCTGTTGGTAATATTGTTTTCTTCTCTAAATTGGCGTTTTAATTTTAATTTCTTATTGGTGAGGAATCTCGATGGAGGTTGAGCGTGGGACCAAGAAAAGAAAGTGTTGGTTTTGGCTTCTACTGTAAATGTTAATTATCTGACATAACATTCAAATATTCTGTATCCTGTAATTTTCTTTTTGTATCAGCTTAGCCTTGTCAATGACTTGATTCCTTTTGATTTTCTGTTGAAATTTTTAGAAAATATTGCTAAAGCACACGAAATTCCATTTTTTATTTTATATCCAAAGAGTTAAAAATTGAAGAATGTGACTGAGAAAATTATGATTTTATGTTTCGTGGCACAACATAAAGCCGCAGTTGGATGCTCAAGAAAAGAGTAGTGAGTATAATATTAGAGAAATTGTCTAATTTGTCACCAATTTTATAACATTTTCCCATTTTTCACCAAAATGCTAATTTTTTCCAAAATGCCACCATCTATATCAACAATATTGACATCTATGTTTGTCTTTCACTATTAGATATCAACATTGTTGACATAGATTGTGGTATTTTGGGAAAAATTAACCTTTTGATGAAAAATGAGAAAATGTTATGAAATTTGTGGCAAATTAAGCAATTTCTCATAATATTATAGCCGATAAGAGTATTTTGGTCCTACGAGTTTGTATTTCTTTGAATATTAGACACTTTCATGTTAAAAATCAAGTTTAGTATGGTCTTAGTCTTATTTTCTAAAATTTATCATTCTATTTTCATTGACCAATTCTGGTTTCTTGCTACATAAACCGATTAATGTATCCTTGAATAATTTCCAAATTGACTATTAATTTGATGGCGGCTTTGCGGTATTGTAGGCTCTAGTTTATAGTTTATAGTTTATAGTTTATAGTTTATAGGACGATCTCGATTGATTTGTATTTTTGTAACAAAAGAACCGCTACACAGATTATTTCCTTCTTCCAGGTTTATTTATGTAATAATATTTGCTATAAGTATTTTGAATCAACGATTTTTTGAAGTTAATCTTTTTTTTTTTTTTTACTTGATATGCAATTTTTTTTAAATAAAAGTGATACTAAGTATTAATGTATTTTGAATTTATGTTTAGTATTTACAAAATAAATTTAAACTATTCCATAACTAATTTTATTTTTCTAATCAAGCCAAGTAAATAATTATAAACAACAACAGTTGAACGCTTGAACTAATTTAGTTTGCCATCTTATGGACATATTTGAACTAGTTTAGCTATTGACGTAAAATTTATAATTAACCTCTGCAGTTGGACTATGTTCATTTTTTATAGCAATTTTAATGTATTTTCTCTCAACTTAAAAATAAAAAATTATGTATTTAAGTGATACTAAATATTAATGTATTTTTAATTTTCAATTTAAATTTATATTTAATGCTTACCAAAAGCTTTTTAAGCTATGCTATTTTTAATTTTATAATCCTCAATTCAAAACAAAATTTTGATCAAGCCAAGAAAATAAGTAGAAACAATAGTTGAACGCCTGAACTTGTTTAGTTTGGCATCTTATGGATTATTTGGACTAGTTTAATTATTGACACAAATTTTATAATCAATCTCCAGAGCGCGGCGATGTTCATTTTTTGAAAACCTTGTGTACCATTAGCAATTTTAATGTCTTTTCTTTCAACTTAAACATAAAAAATTTATGTAAACACTAAAAAAAAAAAAAAGATTTTGACACAAATATTAGTAAACTCATGTCGCTTTATCAAAATAAGCAAAATTTAAAATTTAACAGTTCTATTACTAAAATCGGGAAAGAAAATTATATTCTTACAAAAATATGCTTTCGTGATCGATTTTTATTTCGCGACCGATATGTTACAAAAATTTAAAATCGTTCACGAATTCGTGACCAATTTATCACAAAATTTTTTTATTGTGTGTTTGATATGTTAAGAAATTATGAAATGAAAGGGATCTGTTCACTAAATGTGAGAGAGAGAGAGAGAGAGAGAGAGAGAGAGAGAGAGAGAGAGAGAGAGAGAGAGAGAGAGAGATTATTCTATTCCTAATCCAACGGTCCTAGTTCTATCACACCCACGCTTTGCATCCTCTTCCGAGGGCTTGAAAGGCACGCATAAATGCGAAAATAAATTACAAATTCATGAAATATATTTGTTCTATGTCTATATTTCAATCTCAGAAACCCTAGGTTCCAAATTCGAGTTCCAACTTCTTCCAATATCACAATAAAATACGCAGAAATTTATTTCAGGAAGCAAGATTCACGATTCTTCAATAGCGATCACTAGAATTTGCGATTCTGATCACAAAGGTTTGTCAAACTCCGCCCTTAAATTTTAATTTTGGGGGTTTTTTATTCTGAGATCTGAATGCTTCGTGTGTTCGTTTTCTTGCGATTAGTTTGTTCCTTCCCGCAGAAAATGGATGATCTCGTATTAATTTTCGGCTGGTTTGCTCTTTCCAGTGGTTTGAATGTGTTTCTAGGGCTTTTGAATTGATCATATTAACGCTTTACTTTGCTTTGTTTGTTTACTTATTTATTTGGAGATTAATCTGATATTCGTTAACAGAAGAATAATATTGTATTTAATTTCCAGAAACATGGCTGTGCGAACTGTACTTGATGATCAAGTTCTTATATTAATTTCCGACTCACATATGCATTTGTGATCACAGTTTTATTATATTAAATTGATCCTTTCTCGTTCCACCTTTGATTAAAGTGCTGATTTGAGTCTCTGTGTTGTTGTTTTGTAGATAGGATGAGACTGAGAAAGGGTTGCAAAGTGGAATTTCTGTGCAAGAAAGACATGTCGTTTGGGGCATGGCGTTGTGCGGAGATCATATCGGACGGCGGAGACACTTTCAAGGTCAGGTGTGAACCGACTCTCGGGATGTCAAACGGAAAAATTGTGGAGAGAGTCCCGAGAACCGACATAAGGCCAAGCCCGCCTCGCTTGGAAACTGCGCTGAATTGGTCCCCCGGTGATGTTCTCGAAGTTCTAGACGATGCCTCGTGGAAATCCGCAACGGTTCTGAAGGTCATGGACGACGATTATTTCTTGATCCGGATACTCGGATCCTTCGAGGAATTCAGGGCTCACGTGTCAAAGACCAGATTGCGTCAGGCTTGGAAAGATGGAAAATGGGTTGTACTGGGAAAGGTAAACTAATTTCTTTTTCAATTTCTCCTTTGTAATTCTGTGCCTTGTCACTCATATGTTCGTACTTATTAATACCTGTTTTGTGTGAACTAATCAGAATGGTGAATTCGCAAAGTCCAGCCACAAAGACTTTATTTGTTACGACGTTGCAGACTCTGATGGAAGGATAAAGGAAAGTCTTTGCCTTCAAGATTCTTACATTGTTACGGCGAGATCACTAAAGAGGGCCTCTCCATTTAGTTCTTCTTACGTTGAAGCATATCCGAGTAAAGTGAGAGCTGTTGCGACACAGAAGGAGATTCGGCCAGTGATCGTCTCAAGGTCTTCATCTTCTCTGATAAATGTGGTTGATACAGATTCTTTACCAAGGAAGACTTTAAACGGTGCAAGTTCATGCCATCTTGAAAGAAGCACAGGGATCAGTGGATACAGAGACAGAGATGATATTGATACAAACTCTGTTGCTGATAGTTGTAGTGTGAATAGTAACAGAATGAACGAGTTGCCTGGTAATGTCTTAGCAGGTCATAGTCAAGAAGTAAATGCTGATTCAAGCGATGCAGAATCGTGCTGTGGCTATCGAGACGAAGAAGAGAAAGACTGTTTTCCGATTTCGGAGGAAGAGACATTGAGAGTCCATCAGTTGGAGTTGGTTGCTTATCGCAGCACAATCGCGGCAATTCATGCTTCCGGGCCCTTGAGTTGGGAACACGAAGAACTATTAACTAATCTTCGAATCACGCTCCATATTACACATGATGAACATTTGACGGAAGTAAGGAATTTGATTTCTTCTGGAAAACCTTCATCTTTGTTAGCTTATAATGGATATGATGTCAATAATAGGGTCATGCCCGTGTATGTGTAAGAAAGAGTAAATAAGGAATGTATAGTCTGCTCTATCATACTTGTTCAGTTTGCGTTGCCTCGGATTTGGGACCAGCTGTACTTTGGGAGTTTGTAAGTGTTAGAAAATTAATAATTCAGGTGCACCAAGCATTTTTTTTCTTTTTTCATATGTTCGTTTATTTATTATATTATTAATTTTTTAAATATACAACGATGCAGTTGTATTTATGCCTTGTTTATCATTGGAAATTATAGATTTGATGTATCTTTTACATCCTCTGTGTCATTGACAGCTTACAAGTGCGTTCCAAAGTTGGAGGCTTGCTTGCCTTGCTTCCAAAAGGTCTGAGATGATTCTCAGGTTTATATCAAGGCAATTGCTAGGTAAAATTATATTATGTGTGCCAGCATATGGTTTCGCTGTTTCCTTGTTCGGTATAGGATAATATTTTGAATTTTCTGAAAGTGTGCTTGTGTCAGTGCTATCTGCGCATGGAAAACTCCATCATAATGATGAACACACACCCACACAATGTTTTTTTTTTATTCTGGTTATATTTTTTCCGGGGGTTATATCATACATGAGATGTCATATAGCGCAATTTGCTTCTAGCCAAAAAAAAAAAAAAACAGTTTTCTAATTTGGATCATAACACGCACCGTTCTTTTGTCACTGACATGTGAAACTATATGATGCTTCGTAAGGTATTGGATATAATTTCTCTCTCTCTCTCTCATTTGTTTCATTCCTGTGAGATTTGACCTCTGATCAAACTCTTGGTTTGCATGGTGAGTTTTCCCTTGGTCTGTTAAAATCAATGTCAAGTTGTCAACTATATGATGGTCGAAGATAGAGCAGATCTACGAATTAACCGTTCTCATTTTTTCTCGGTTTTTAAGACTGGTAGTTTTCGTAAAGTCTCATTGGTTACTTTCATTTTTGCGCTTTCTTCGCTTAATCGATAGGCGCTGGAGTTATATGACCTTGTAATTTTGTGGATGTAATTCTGACTCTTACACATTACCTTGTTCGTAAAGTACCACTCATAAAAATTATCATCTGTATTCGTAGTTTGTGTTCTGCAACTAGCAAAGCCAGGTAGTAAGAAGGTTATTTCTGCTCCGAAAGCTTCACTATATGTTCCCTTCTTTTAATTGGTTTGTGTAATATGCGTTTGCAACGGTGAAAAAGAAGTATGGATCTCTCTCTCTTTCTCTCTCTCTCTCTCATATATATATATATATATATATATATATATATATATATATATATATATATATATATATATATATATGCGCGCACGCGCGCGCGCGCACACACACACTCGTACTCACGTTTTATTTATTTGGTAATTTCATGTTTGTGAGGAATCTGGATGCGCTGGCTTAAGTGTGGGACCAAGAAAGTGTGGGATAAGAGTAAGACTACTTAAATGCCTTTTTGGCCTCTATTGTAACAATTATGTGATATATGGCCTCTAGTGTAATATCCGAATTCGACACTTTTGATATTCTATTTTCGTCGACCAACAAACCAATTAAAGCATCCTTGCAGTAGTTTGAAACCAAATTTTTAACTTTGTGTTTATATCCAAACTAATCTTTATGTTAATTGGACGCAAATTTCCTTGACCTGAATATGTCCGTTTTTCACTTTCTCACCTCTAAGTTTTACTTTTTATGTTTTCAGTTTTTTATAGTTGTAGTCTAATAATTTTTTACCGTTGTTTTCAAATAACTGTTCGATAGTGATTTCAATTTTTTGTAGTTGTAGTGTAATAATACACAAAAGAATTAGTCGTCAATATATATATACTAATTGAACGTCCTTGCTGAGAATATCATTGTCGTACATTTCGTTTTGATGATTGGTCATAGTCATCGGGAAATACCACGTTTGTCGCCAAAGTCGGAAGGGTTTAAAGTTTTCTCGCCAGAGTTGTAGAGTTTAGATTTTTCGGGAAATGAAACAAATTCGATTGTCGAAGTGAGGTAGATAGAATGATGTTGAGAGAAAGAGAAAGAAATGTCAAGACGGGATAGTAAAAAAAATTAAAAAATTGAGTGAAAAACATTTAAAAATTATTTTTTTGATTTTTTTTAAAACAAAATATAACTTGAAAACTTTTTGAGTTATATTATAACAGATAACAAACAAATCATAGCCAATTTGTTTTATTTTACTATTCAAAATAGAAAAGTAAAAAAACAGATAGCAAACAAACATGCCATATATCTCTCATTGTAAATCTCTTTCACTTGCAAAAGCTCAATAAACACATTTGATCTACTTTCGAACGAAAAAAAAAAAGTAAAATTTACTGTAAAATTTTTATTCTGTAATTTTTTTTAGATTTTTTTAAAATAACGGTGGATATTGCCGTATTTCGTCGTCTTTATTGAAAGAAGAAAAAAAAAAGACTTGAATTTCTAGATCATTCCCTGTGATGCCATGTTGCATACCGTCGTCGAGTCTTTCAGGAATTTTTTTTTTATTAAGTGAAGATCTCTATAGTGTTACGTTGTGGAGCGTCTTTCAAGCTCTCTTTCAATGAAATACGACATGATATGAAAAAATTTATTTTCTTCTTTAATAATATTCAATACTTGTCGAAAATGATTGGAGAGCTCGAAAAACATAAAACTTTGACTTCGATGTATTTAAATCCCACTTTTCAGTTCTGACATCGATTTTGAATAACATTATTGTACTTTCTTAATTGAAAGAGTGTGATAATAATGATTGTCAAAAAAAAAAAAAAAAAGAAAGAGTGATAATAATAAGAGAGATGACATTGATTGAGAGTAAAAAAATGAAGATAATTGTTTTGAGTTATTTGAGATTGAGGGAACTAGATTATGGGAAAATGCCCATATATTTCTTGAGTTTTAGTTTGATGCCCATTTATACATCGAGTTTTCAGTAATATCATTTCCTGTTTACTGCTTAATAAGCTCTTAATGACTCAAATATATTCTTTAATCTATTTTTTTTTTGTTCCTTTTTATATTCTCAAAGTAAACAAACAATCCTCATCTTTTTTCTCTCTGTGTTTTGTTCCAAATCACCTTAGTTTTATTTTGAACAAGATGATTTAAAAGTTAAGAATGAAGAGAGAGACGTAGGTCTACCCATACTTTACTCGACACTAGTCCTAAACTCGTGGCCGCGTGATATGATTATTTCTTATCGCCGATGAGGGTGAGTGGAGATAGAGACTACCTCCAGCGGGAGAGCCACCGGAGTTCCACTGCAACAGACCTGAAAAAAATAACCACAATAGAGGCTGCAACATCTCTTGTTAGTAGCTGAGTTTTCTCGAGGATTTCAAGCATAAAGAGTCTCATCCCTTTCCAGCAAAAACAAATCCAGAGCTTCCTCACCAATAAGAAATCACCAAATTAGTACACAAAGTACCTTCCAATATATATGTATATGTATATGTATATATGACATCCACTCTTTTTACATTCGCAAATGCATATTACAAACCACTTTGAAGAGTATTATAGATATAACAACCAAGAACATAATGAAACTTTCACAGGAGAAATAATCTTCTTTCTACTTCACTTTGCTTGTAACAGAACTCCATAGGCTGAAGGAAACAATCTATATAGTACAGCATGTATACGTGTGTGTGTGTGTGTTTGTGTGTACTTAGTAATTAATGAGGATGGGAGTGTAAGATTGATTCCTATAATAAATAAATAAAAGACGCTTGTTGTGGTAAAAGCGAGTGGGAAAACAAAAAAGAAAAAGAGAGATATATATAACTTTCCCCCTTTAATTTTCCCAAGTACACCTAAGAGAATGAGAAATACCGTAAAAACATTAGAGGTTATTACTTTGGAGCTATTTTACAGAAGGAAGCGCAAAATAAGCAGGTAAAACGATGAGATTTCAACGAAAACCACAACCCTGAAAACCGCGAAAGAAAAACGGTCTTGTTTATATATACAGCTCTTAACTCTCTAGCCCAAGTTCTTTTTTAAAAAAAAAAATCTGTCTAGCTTAAGTGATCTGCAATATCAATTTTTTACGACATTAGTCACATCATTGAAGACAGCAAACTAAATGAAAACTCAGACCGTGCAGGCCATTGATCTCAGGTCAAGAGTGAAACAAAAGAAAGCGAGAACTTAAATCCAATACCTTTTTTAAGCATCATAAAGTAGTTTCGCATGCGAGCGACAATAACAGTGCGTGTGATGATCCAGGTTAGTACTGCATTATATATCATATACCAGAAACAAATTATATAAAAAAAACATACAAACAAACATTGTGTAAGTGTGTGTTCATCAGGCGTACCAAGCATTTGTTTTTCATGTGCAGATAGCACTGGCACAAGCACAGTTTCCGCAAATTCAATATAATCTTTTAAACTGAACTAGGAAACAGTGAAACAATATATATGCTGGCACATATAATATTATTTTACCTAGCAATTGCCATGATTTAAAGCCAAGAATCATCACAGATCTTTTCGAAGCAAGGCAAGCAAGCCTCCAACATTGGAACGCACTTGTAAGCTGTCAATAACACAGAGGATGTAAAAGCTACATCAAATCTATAATTTCCATTAGTAAACAAGAAATTACAACTTCTCTATTGTATATGATTCAGAAATTAATAAATATACTAAATAAATGAACATATAGAAAAACAAATGCTTGGTGCGCCTGAATTATTAACTTTCTAATACTTACACTCCCAAAGTACAGCTGGTCCCTAATCCGAGGTAATGCAAACTGAACAATCATAACAGAGCAGACTATACATTCCTTGTTTACTGTTTCTTACACAAACACGGGCATTACCCTATTATTGACATCATATCTATTATAAGATAACAAAGATGAAGGATTTCCAGAAGAAATCAAATTTCTTACTTCCCTCGAATGTTCATCATGAGTAATATGGAGCGTGATTCGAAGATTAGTTAATAGTTCTTCATGTTCCCAACTCAAGGGCCCGGAAGCATGAATTGCCGCCATTGTGCTGCGATAAGCAACCAACTCCAACTGATGGACTCTCAATGTCTCTTCCTCCTGATTAGGAAAACAGTCTTTCTCTTCTTCGTCTCGATAGCCACAGCACGATTCTGCATCGCTTGAATCAGCATCTGCTTCTTGACTATGACCTGCTAAGACATTACCAGGCAACTCGTTCATTCTGTTACTATTGACACTACAACTATCAGCAACAGAGTTTGTATCGATATCATCACTGCCGCCATATTCACCGATCCCTGTGCTTGAACTTGCGCCGTTTAAAGTCTTCCTTAGTGCGGAATCTGTATCAACCACATTTATCAAAGAAGATGAAGACCTTGAGACGACCACAGGCCGATCCTTCTTCTGCGCCTCAACAGCTCTCACTTTACTCGGATATGCTTCAACGTAAAAAGAACTAAACGGAGAGGTCCTCTTTAGTGATCTCGCTGAAACAATGTAAGAATCTAGAAGGCGGTGGCTCTCCTTTATCCGATCATCAGAGTCTGCAATGTCGTAACAGATAAAGTCTTTGTTGCTGGACTTTGTGAATTCACGACTCTGAGTAGCCTGTTCAGACAAAACAAGTATTAGTAAGTAACAAGTGACAAATTACAAAGTGGAAATAAAAATTAAAAAAAAAAAAAAAGGTTTACCTCTCCTTGTACAACCCATTTTCCATCTTTCCAAGTCTGACGCAATCTGGTCTTTGACACATGAGCCCTGAATTCCTCGAAAGATCCGAGTATCCGGATCAAGAAATAATCGTCGTCCATGACCTTCAGAACCGTCGCGGATTTCCACGAGGCATCGTCTAGAACTTCGAGAACATCACCGGGGGACCAATTCAACGCACTTTCCAAGCGAGGCGGGCTCGGCCTTATGTCGGTTCTCGGGACTCTCTTCACAATTTTTCCGTTCGACATTCCGGGAGTCGGTTCACACCTGACCGTGAAAGTGTCTCCGTCGTCTGATATGATCTCCGCACAACGCCATGCCCCAAACGACATGTCTTTCTTGCACAGAACTTCCACTTTGCAACCCTTTGTCAATCTCATCTTATCTACTAAACAACAACACAGAGACTCAAACTCAGCACTTTAATCAAAGGTCGAACAAGAAAGGATCAATTTAATATAATAAAACTGTGATCACAAATGCCTATGTGAGTCGGAAATTAATATAAGAACTTGATCATCAAGTACAGTTTGCACGGCCATGTTTCTGGAAATTAAATACCAATAATTCTTTTGTCTGCGATTATCAGCAGATTAATCTCTAAATATACAAACAAACAAAGCAAACCAAAGCGTTATTACGATCAATTCAAATACCCTAGAAACACATTTAAACCTCTTGATAGAGCAAACTAACCAAAAATTAATACGAAATCACTTGTTTTCTGCGGGAAGGAACAAAATAATCGCAAGAAAAACGAACCAGCGAAGCATTCAGATCTCAAAATAAAAAAGCCCTAAAATAAAAATTTGAAAGCGGAGCTTGACAAACCTTTGTGATCAGAATTGTAAATCTGACTTAACAGACGCTATGGACGACTCCCTGAATCTAGCTTCTACAACCAATTTCGTGTTTTTTTATTGCAAAATCGAAAGAAACTCGAACTCGAATTTGGAACCTAGGGCTTCTGAAACTGAATATTGAATATAGAAGAAATATATTTCATAAATTGTATGTGTTTTTTATTATTATTATTATTATTTTTTATGCGTGCGGTTCAAGTCCTTGGAAAAAGATACGAAGTGTGGGTGTAGTAGAACCGTAGGTAATCCCCTCTCCCTTTCTCATAATAATTAATATATCAAAAAATTAGAAAAATAGCCGACTTAAACGTTTGATATTGCTAAATAGCCAATGTTTGGTAAATATTAAGTAAATAGCCATAAATGATGACGTAACTTAATATGGCAGTGGCTATTTACTTGATATTTACGTTTGTAAATATACAAAAATGGCTATTTACCTACTATTTACCAAACTTTGGCTATTTAGCAATTCTCAACGTTTAAGTTGGCTATTTTGCTAAATTACCCTTAATATATTTTAGAATTAATGACATTTTTTGTCCCTCATCTTTGACCACTTTAAAAGTTACACCCCGAACGAAAAAAACTGATTTATCAATCTTTTATGATAGTCATTTTTTCACTTTCAGTCCTTCTGTTAAAAAAACCGTCAAAACAGATGAAAAATGGATCATGTGCAGATCATGTGCTTTTTAAATGAGAACAAAATCGTAATTTAATAATAAATTAAAAAACAAATCATATTACAATTAAAATTAATAAAATAAAAAATAAACCATCACAGTATCCTCTTCGACAGCGAGCGGTGGTTCGAAATCCTCATCCCCGGCTCTGTCGCCGCCGACAGCGAGCGGTGGTTAGAAATCTTCGCTCTTGCTCTCCATGTAAACGTCGGGTTCTTCGCTCATGGACTTTCGCTTGGCCTTCTTCAAACTAGCCCTCATCGTAGAACCGCCATTACCGACCAGGATCTCCAAATCCTTCATCATGTTCGTCTCTCTATGCTCTCTCAAAGTGAAATCCCAAGACGAATCGCGAAATATCAGTCCTCCTCCTCCGTTGCTATCCCCACCACAGTTCAACAGTTCTAAAAATTCCTTGTCTGTTTCCACAAACCCAGTATCCAATTTCTCACCCTCGCACATGTTTCTGAAGTAATTCAAAAAAGACAAAAAAAAATTGAGGGATTCTAGAAGATGCTTCAAACTTCGATCAAGGTCCAGGTACAACGATAATAGGAGGGAATCAGTAATTTCCAGACCAAAACTCACAAACCTCTCATTAGCAAAGAAGAAACTTCATTGTCAAGGTCGGTCTCAAAATGTCGGCTTACAGCTGGAAGAAGTTCGACGAGGACGAGGACCGACCTGAGAAGCCCCGCAGCTATGGAGTCACCGAGATGCGAGGTCCAAATTACAATCTCCTCAACCAAAACCTTCTACAGGTAATTCGTTTTTCTTTGCATTGTAGTCTTTTTACTCTGTTTTTTCTTCGAATTCAATCATCCCTCAAATGTCTCGTCATTTTTGTTCGTTGCTTCATTTCCGCGTTCTCAATCGCCCCGACCACCGTCGATCTCTTCTTCTACACCGCTATCCCTCCCTCCGTCGACTCTCCGATCGCGCGAATCGCCGATTCGACGGTCTCGCTCTCGTAAAAATCCACCATCTCTGGCTTCCCCACCGTCAAATCGCCCACCACGTGGTATAGAAACACATACGCCATAGTTGAACCTTGCGAAATCAAAATCCAAGCAATCAAAATTAAAATTTCTCTGATCGTGCATCGGAACTAAAGAAAACGAAACTGAAATACCTCGATCAGCTCAGCTCCGCGAATTTCCCTTCCCTTCGAAAAGTAAGCGTCTCGATTTTCTTTCGCCAAGCTTCTTTTTTTCTTCTTCTTGCCCAGTCAGAGAGAGAAGATGTATTTATTTATTTATTTATCTATTAACAATATTAGGAAGTATAATAGTTAATGGTATTTTGATAATTTCCTTTTTTTGTTCTACACGTGAGAATTTTCAGTCAATTTTAACAACAATGCTAACAGAATGACTGAAAGTGAAAAAGTGACTATCATAAAGGATTGATAAATCAGTTTTTTTTCGTTCGGGATGTAAATTGTTAAAGTGGTCAAAGATGAGGGACCAAAAATATCATTTATCCTATATTTTAATTTGAAAAAAAATACGGAGAAATCGTTTTGATTATAAAAAATTATATATATATATATATATACACTGTAAAAATAAACAGTAAAATGAGCGTAGGTTCCAATTCTCTCATTCATATGTATATAATAATTTCATAATTAGAATTTAGTACACAAATAGCAAAGTTCAATATTTAAAAAATAGTGTAGTAATGTCTAATGTTTTCATAAACATACTTTTAAATATCTAATTTTTATTTTCGCGAATAAAATTTCTAATATGGAGCCTCTGTTGCACTGTTAAACAAAATCAGTTTTTTTTTTTTAAGGAAATACACATTAGAGATTTATGACGCTATTTCCTCTAATATTTATAATAAATTATAAAAAATAAAAAAATATGTGCACAATTCTAGTTTGAATAACCCAATTTCTTTTACGTACATATTTTTCTTGCTCTTTATAAATATGTAAGTTGTGACGATTTTTTTTAATTTGTTCCTCAAGAAAATCTAACATTTTCCCTTTTTTTGGAGGAAAGTTTGCAAAACTAGAATCCGAACTTCTATGATCGAAAGCGAATTTTCGGTGGCCGCAACAGCACTTAATAACTCTAAACCGCCTTCGAATATTGTAGATATTGTATTGTTATGTTCCCCGCAAGCGAAATATGGCGGCACACACTATAATTAATTTTGTTTTTATGTTTTTACTACAGCGTCCATTAGTTACCGGAAAACCCTTCTTATATTTGATTCGATCATAGAAGCAAATTCTTTTGATGAGTATTAATGAAAGCAAAAAGGTCCACGTTTGATTTCAAAATAAAAATCTGAGACTCTTTCTTTTAATTTTTTTTTTAATAATAATCATTCTCGGTTATTTTAAAGGATGGTGAGTTATTTAACTACAGATCTAATTAGTAATTACCCATTCTTTAAAATTGTGGGAAAAATACTCAATGTTGCAATATCCTTCCTCCGTTAATACGTATCCGTTAAAAATGGATGAAAAGACACATGTAACCATCTAGATGAGAAAAATTAAAAAAAATAAACATAATTTTTTTTATAACATTTAGGATACCTTCCAACGCATCTTCGTTTATTTTAATATTTATTTTACTTTGAAAAAGCTTGAATACTATTCGTTTATTTTGATATTTTTCTTGTAATTTTTTTAGTTTTTCAGGTTTCAAGTGAGATTATAGCTCACTTGGAGCTTCATGGAACAAAATAGGAGCAATTCAAGATAATTCTGGTGTTATCCGTAAAGTTTGAGCTAAACAATCAAAGAGGCATCATCTTCTATATGATTTCGAGAATATAAATGGAGTATTTGAGATTGTTTTTTTACATCATCAGATAGAGCTTTCAAAAAGTTTTTCGATGCCTTACCTATTTGCGAAATCGAATATGAGATAAAGAACATATGGTCCTTTCAAGCACTACTATGTGCCAGTTACGATGTGATGCGACGCGTGTTCATTATTATGCGAGACAAGCTATTTCCACGCCATGTAAGGTCCTTTGACATGGCATAGCTTATTTTGATGTGGTGTAAAAACTACAACACGCCAAACACTATTACCACGCTCAAAGTATCATAACACCACTCCTTCACACTCTTCGCGCTCATTTCATCATGTGCACCGCACAAGGCAAAAATTCTCGGTCAGCAGTTCATGCATGCTGCAAAGCTCGTTCTACGTGTGGTGTTGTCATCCTATACGCCGCGCATGGTGTTCTACGTGCCCCGCGTTTCTCCTCTGTGCCGCATGGAACATATTTTCTAAAGCGTTTATTTCTCATTTGTTAAGCATTTTGGACCTTTGGACCTTATCCAACGGCTCACATGGCTCAAAAAATCATCCTAAACCCTATAAATAGGAATATAAAAATACTTTCTAGGCATGATCACTTGTTAGAATGTTTAATAAGAATGTTTGTTTTTTGAGATATAGTGCATTAAATAAATTTATTGTGCTTTTCTTGAAATCTTCATTGTTGACGTAGGTGATTGTTAATTAATTGCTTGAATTCTCGTTCATAATGCGTGCAATTGTTTGAATAGGATTATTAGATGCTGAGAGGATAATAGTATGTCAATGACATAGGGTTGTTAGACACTCGAGAGAGGCTAGCGAATATTTGATATGTGTATGAGATTAGCTTCAATAGAAATATATGTGTTTGTTTCGTATCCAAAAACTCCAATCTAGTCGATTCACGTAAAGTTGTAGCCACTTATTGTGTTTTATTCTTTATTGTCTTTAATTAGTTTAGTATATATGTTGGATTTTAAATGAATTATCACTAATATTGAAACGTATCCATTCATTGAATTCAACACATTTAAACAAAGATCTGTTGGATTTAGTGTCCACGAGTATATTTGAATTGATGTATTTATTTAAAATGTAATGTCCTTTTATAAGACAACTTGATGTAAATATGAATTCATATCGATATAATGAAACACTCGTTCTCACAAATTTTGTGTTATGATTAAATAGTCTCTATCTTAAAACAACCAATAACATATGAGGAGTCAATTGTAAATTTGCATAATATCTCTTCTAAACCTAAGAAAAGAATTGAAGACTTCACATCACACTGAAACTACTATTGAGCATCAGAGCATGTGCCAAGGAAAATCATTATATACCCCCAACAGTTCTTTTTCTTCTCCTTCTGCTTAGGTTATGGAGGACCAGAAAGCTAAAGTCTAACAAGGAAAACGGAAGGAAGATTGGCTCATTACTATTGACATGATTCAAGGGTCTTCTTATAGATTATGGCATTTTAGGTTTTACCATTCATATGTGTTTTACCTTGAGTCCTTCATGAATGACTATTTGTTTTGATTGTGCTTATGAGTGCTTCTCAAAGATTGTGGCCTTTTGGAAAAGCAAAGTTGATGACCTTAATAGTATATTTTCTCATTGTGCTTATGAGTTCTTCTTAAAGATTGTGGCATTTTGGAAAAGCAAAGTTGACGACCTTAATAGTATATGTGGCATCTCGAGTCCGTCTCTTTAATCGTCGTGTGCATAAAAGTATTGATACGAGAATTGACATTAACAAATAACATGTCTATTTGTGAAGAAAAAAAAAATCAAGTGCTTCTTTTCTAGATTGAATTAAATTTTTTCTTCTTAATTCTATCATATCCCAAAAAACCAATTAATTCTATAAAGCAATAATAAACAACACACAAAAGAAAATACATAAATAAAACCTAGAATTCATTATTTTATTTTTCTTCCCTCGTTGTAGTTTAAATTAAGTCTTTGTTTCAAGAACACTTTACCGTTGGTCCAAAGAAGATTACTCTCTCTCTCTCTCTCTCTCTCTCTCTCTCTCTCTCTCTCTCTCTCTCGCTCTCGGCATGTTAAACCTATTAAAAAATTTATAAATGTATATTGTCATTTTAAACTCAAGCTCGTGCATTTTTACACATAGTTTACTAATTTTATATGCAGGATTTGAATCCCACGATTTCTTTTTTTTTTAGTAAGTTGAAACATGCAAATAAGCAAGAACACACCTATTTATTGATGAGGTTCGGCTTGAAAGCCTACATCCCCGCGAACTCCTCAATGAAGATAGTTCAAGTGTATTGAATCAAGAATCATGTATCGCTTCTTCATAGTTCTTCCCCGTTTTTACGATGTCCTTCAGACCAGTGAGAATAATACACTAAGAAAAACCCAAGTATCAGTTTTCCCCTAGAAATTCCCTTTCCTCGCAGATAACTCTCGCTCAAAAGTGTGTATCTCTCTTTGACTAGAATAATTCTATTAGACTAGATAACTAATCATAACAGTCTCTGGTTTATAATATACACGTCAGCAAAGCTAATGTAAACTTAAGTGACGACATAACTAAACCTATTGTCAAGAAATGACACTAATATACTTGAAGGTGAAATCTTCGCATAATCAACATAGTATTCGGAGGCCACGTATACTATTCAAAAGCCTTGAATTTATTTTGAGGATAAATCACATGAAAGCGTATTACTAAACTAATGCTAATAACAAATTTATAATCAATTAAGGCACATCAAACTTATTTTTTGCTAAATAGTCAACGTTTAGTTTATCATAGTTAACTAGTAACTGGTTCTATTAACAAAAAGTAATTTACAATTTTTCAAAAAGTAGTGTTAAAATATTGAGTTGAGGATGTGTGTATTTTGTTTTACTAAACTTTATTCTTACCTTCACATTCATATATGTATAAGTGTACGATTAATAACAATGAATATTCAAGCACAAATTACTAATATATATATATATATATATATATATATATATATATATATATACACACATACATATACAAATCTTTAACTTCTAATATTGAAACCACCCACTCACACGATAAGAGACCTCAAAATAGTGCAAATTTTTTTCAATTTAAACCAAGGTTTTAAATTTCGGGGTATTTTGGGGAAATAATGTCGAAATTACTTATTTTGGGAAGTCCGCCACACTTATTGCATCTTGGTCGTTTCGCATCAGTTTATCGTCAAAGTTGTGTCAATTTGTCGTCCAAAAATGTTGTCATTGCGTCCAGATATGTCGTTTCATTCTGACTATAATCTAAAATATTTGCATGAAGAAGGCGTCATTTCCCTTAAGGAAACCTTAAAAAATGTTCTCCGGGTTGAAGATGAAGGACGACGACACAGGAGCACGATTTCAACCGAACCCACGTAATTTCGACAGATGTTGTGCAAATAACATTCTTTTGGTCATTTCGTCGTGAAATCGTCAACGTTACCATTGTTTGTTCATGTTATTGTGTCGACCAGATAAAAAAAAAGTTAGCTTTCGTATTGTTTTGATTTATTTATGTAAAATGTTATTGAATGAAACTTGTTTATTTATGTTGTGCGGTTCACATATGTTTTTTTCAAATTTTTTTAAGAGGTTTTGAATTTTTTTGGTATAAGGGTCTTAAATTAATGTTGATAATGTTCCGAAAATTGAAGTCAAATTTGTTGTTGCTTGAAAGTTGAAATGTTTGGTTCCATAAAGTCTAAATAATTATGATAATGTCATAGAATTGTTGCTCAATGCTTATAGATATAAAAAAAACGATGGCGGATGAAGGCATACGAAAGTATTGTACTAAATTAGCACCCTTAATCATTTCACATGCAACTACTGTGGACTGACAACAAGAGGAGGGGTATGACACATATGAAACTTCACTTAAGTGGAAACGATCCAAAGAGTAATGTGAAGCGGTGTGAGAGGTGTCCCCAATAAGTTAGAGAATATATGAGATTAGTGCTACTTGTGGCTCTAACGAAGAAGAAAAATGAACAAACCATGGAGGAGACAATTCAAAGAGAGAGAGAGACTTTCGAATCTTGGTCCGATTGATGTAGAAGGAGCCTTTGCGGCAAATTAGAGATCCGGTCCTTGTGGAGGTTCAACATCTCAACCTTAGTTAGGGAAATGGGTTTAGGGGTACATTTGCGCAATCTTTTTATCGACCAGAGAGTGCACGGCAAGCAATGCTTCATCCTACGACAAACAATTCACTTAAGAAGCGTTAGGGTAAAATTGTGAGTCATTTCTTCATCCACGAGAGTGTGCTGGCAAACAAAGTAAAGTCTCGTAATTTTCATAACATGATGCATGAAGTGGCCGAAGTGGATAAGATATTGAATTAATGGTTAGGTTGATTATGATGTATTCGATTAACTGGTTTATGATCATGTTCGTTTGTTTGCAAGTCATGGTGTCCCTTTACCTTCATCGTACGAGATTCACAACATGTATCTACTGATTAAGATGTGGACTCCATGGAGACTCAATTTGGCTCAATGTCATTTGACCAAATATCCTCTCAATCGGACCAAGGAGGTGAAGGTTCGTGTCTATATCCATACTCTTACCCATGTCCTTATCAAACCCATTCCCGTCCCTGCCGTTCCCACATCCATGGACTCTAACCAAATTATTGGATATGTTGTCGAGGTACTTATTGGAGCATTACCTTAGTATCCGGTCCTCTGCAATGTTGGAGGTGATCAAAAGAACTACAATATACATATCCACAACTACATGACAACCACTCTAGCTACTATTGAGTATTATTATGATGTGTTTTGAACTTAATGTGTTTTAAACTTATTATGTGTTTTTGACTTTTTTTTTTTTTTTTAATAATGTTTTTGAACTTATGATGTGTGAACTTATTATGTGTGTTTGAGTTTGAAGTTTGAACATATGGTGGTGTTATATGTGAGTTTGAAATTGAAACTTATATATGTGTGTTATTTGTGTTTGGTTACGTTTAAAATTTGTTACGTGTATGAAACTTAATTTTTATATTTAAAAGTATGCAACATTATTACCGTTGCAATTTCCATGTTTAAGTACAATTTTCGTTGGCCACCGCAATTTCCGATTATCGCGGTCACCAACACAAAAACGGTCACTGACATTTCAATCCTTGATTAAACTAGGACCTCGGAGGTAAACACGTATGTATCCTTTACACATCAATTTTTCAATTTAAACTCCCAAAAATGACTATGATTTTGTTTTCTAAATTTTGAAAAATATATTTACATTTTACGCTTTAGAATCGACTAAATAATGGTTAAGCGTTCTAGCACTTTAAATGAAGTGTTAAAAGTTATGTTGTACGAATAATGTAGCACACATTATTGTTAATATAAAACAGTCTGGAAAGTTATTTGCTATTCAAGTTCTAAATTCGAAATTTGAAAAAGAAATAGCAATAATCCAAACAAATATACGTTGGGATTCCCAGTTCACAATTCATTAATCGTGAGTCCCACTCCCAATTGTAAGGGATATGAAATTCTAAGTTTGAAAAATAGAATCATCTAGGAAAGGAATGATGATCTTTGCGCCGGTTTTCCCCACTGCTTCAGAGTTTTGTTTATTTTTCTCCATCATACAAAATGAAGAGGTTTTCAAGGGGTTTGCTGTGATAAATGTTCCAAAATATTTGTATTCCGTTGCCCAAAATCTAATGGAAAGCTCTGTTAAGTCTACTTACTTATAATAATCGACGACAGACCCGCAATGTGAAGTCTACTCTCTTTTAATTAAAAATAAAATTTGAGCAAACGAAATGAAACTGAGGAGCTTTAGCAATTCAACACACGGCAACAACTTCGTTTTTTTTTTCTCTCCAGTTTGAGATTAGAAAATCCATTAAACACTTTCAGATGTGAATCATTGCTACAAATAAAGATTCTTGACACGAAAAAAAAAGCCACACTACTAGACTCCGACGAGCAGCTTAAAAAAAAACCCAGCCATATTTTATAATTTTCAGTCGAATGATTCGTCGTCATCGTCTGGGAGTGGTTGATTGGCAGCCATCTGCAGCTCAGCTTCATGCCTGTGGAGATAGTTCTCATGTCAGCAATCAATGAACCGGATATTTTATAGTTGTCAAGTTCAGTGGGACAAGATTCAGGACTTACTGTGCTTGGGCAACCAAATCAATTTGAACTTCTGGAGGAGCCAGAGCAACAGCTTCGACAAAATGCAGTTCAACATTTCTGCACACACAAAGCTCAATAAGATAAACCAGTCCGAGCGGGAAAAATGTATACGTACATTTATAGCTGCAGGTAAATAAAATGAGTGAAGATACGAGTTCTGTAATATTAGTTACCCCGAGAGCTTCCTGGCAAGGTACAAAAACGGCTTCTCGAAGTTGTAGTTGCTCTTGGCAGAAATCTCGTAGTACTGGAGGTTTTTCTTCCTGTGGAAAGTGACCTGCTTTGCCTTGACTTGCCTGTTCTTCACATCCACCTTATTTCCACACAGAACAATGGGAATGTTTTCACACACCCTGAAATATGAAGCAGCACAGAAGTTAGACTTAAGCACAAGACTCGAACAGATTTTAAGCAGTCAAGGTAACCGATAGTTGGCAAACCTGCAAAGATCACGATGCCACGTTGGGACGTTTTTGTACGTCAGCCGAGCAGTGACATCAAACATGATAATAGCACACTGGCCATGAATGCTGAAAAGTAAACGATAAGACAAATATTAGAAAACCAACAACTTCAGAGATGCCATAATCAGTTCATGTGAAAGTAATAAGCAGAAAAACTATGGGGGAGTAAAAAGAACTACAATCAAAGGTTTAAAATCCGAACAGGAAAGTAATGAAAATTACTAAAATCCTAGACAAGAAAACAAAATATCACACGGTTAACATAAATCAAGACTACCCAAGAACGATGGAGGTTTAAGACCACCACTAAAACACTACTCAACCCTAATAAAACAACATGACCCATCATATATTTTGCAATCAGATACTGTCATAAATTTACACAAAAACAAAACAAAAGGTTCTACATTACACTGAGCTATATATATATTTTTTGAAATTGTAGCAAAACTGAAACACAAACGCATAACATAATTCAATACAGTAAATAAAATTTTGAAAATAGCAAGAGAGTCATACTAGTAGCCATCTCTGAGACCACCAAACTTCTCCTGACCAGCTGTGTCCCAACAGTAAAATCTGATCTTCCCACAGTTCGTTTGAAAGTCCAGGGGATGGACTTCAACACCGATTGTCGCTGAAATTCAATGAAGGAAACGAAATCAATAAAGAATCGCATTTCCCAAACTCTAACGCATCAATCGTAGGGATTATTTGAATTCGTACGTTCGTATTTCTTCTCGAACTCTCCAGTAATGTGCCTCTTCACAAAAGTGGTCTTCCCTGTACAAATATAACAAAAAAAAAAGCTCAGGAATACAAAAGTTAGGGTTTCTATAGGTTTACCAAATCTCAGATCTGAACGATCGATGGATTCAGAGAGAATAAAATATAAAAGATCGTATTTTCCTCGCAGTTTTCTCGACAGCCAAACACGAGGCAAAAACAAAATTCAAAGCTAATCAAAGAGATAGTACGGAAGAGGCGAAACCTGTTCCACCATCGCCGACGATGACGAGCTTAAAGCTAGGGTAATCCACAGTCGCCTGGTTGGGGAGAGCCTGTAAAGCAGAAGAAATGACCGTATTTATCAGAAAAAGCAAAACCCTAGCACATGCCAAACAGGCATACATACACATATATTGATATATTGATATATATATATATAGAGAGAGAGAGAGAGAGACGGGCGTTACCATTTCGATCAGAAACGAAGGTCCGAGAGAGAGATTTGGGATTCGATTAGATCGCCAACGCCCAACCACAGAGAGAGAGACAGAGCGAGAGAGAGAGAGAGTGTAGCGATGAGCGATGTGAAGAGGGTGAGATTTAGGGGCTGGGTTTTTATATAAAGGTTGAAGGAGAGTTCATTTCGACTTTTGTTCAACGCAACTTTCCTGGCCGTCCGATTTATGTCCCGCTTCAATTTTCCGCTTGAATATAGACCCTACACGTGGCGCGACATATTCGAACTTACGTTGCCTTTTGGCGGCGTCTTTTCGTGTGACAGTCAGCCCCTGGGTCCCACCCGAGAGCTCCAATCTAGTCTCCTTCTCCTCTCCGCGTTCTTCAAATCCTCGTTTTTCTTTCATTTTCGTATATTCAACAGGGCCGATGCTATGGTGGGCTTTGCATGAGCCCAAATCAAGTCACATGTGTTTATGACCGTTATTCCATTTTTTTTTTTTAAAGAAAGTACCTGCCTACCGAAATTTCAAAACTTAAACCTACTTTTCAAATTTTAAACATTTTTTTTTCTTTTGAAATAGAATCTGTATTCTAAATATTGTATCATTGAAATTACACTCTATTGATGAAGGGATTTCTCCATTTATATATTAATTGTAAAAAATATGAGTTGTCAAATTGGCCAACTCATACATATTTGATAACTAATTTACTTTTGAAAATAAACAATAAACTAAATATATACGACAAAAGATTCAAACTCAATAAAATAGAGTGTGTTGCTCCAAAATTTATAGCATCGTCTTTGCATCTGACTCTATAAAATGGTTACATAACTTCACATTCAAACTCCACTATAAACCGGGATTGCAAGTAAGATTGTGTCAAAACTGCCAAGATAAACTTGGATGACTTCGCGGTCATGTGTAACAACAAGACCTCCTATACCCAACAACCTATTTTCTTTGCCCTTAATTTTAATTCTATTAGCGGTCATGTGTACAACAAGACCTCCTATATCTTCTTTAAGGTGTGAGCTTCAAGAAGGAAAACATATACATTATGGATTCTAAAAATATATAATGACATATTTTTTTTATTATTTATATATCATTTCTGTCGTCGATAACACGAAACCATTTCCTCATTTGAGAGGCTAAGATGCTTAGCTACCTTAGTCCCTCTTGTCAATAGTATGAACATTTTTTTTAACATTCCCTATGTTAGCTTGGTAACTTTTTAGTGATTGTCAAATTAGTTTGATATCTATGGTTATGCGAGACCTTTTTTGGTTTTCACACACATGAATTCTCGCGTGACGGTCTACTTGATAAGGATTAGTGTACACAATCATCATCGTACGCTAAGGGCGTTTTTGGTACACTATTTGAGTTTGTAACAGCATTCAAACTTTGATCATTTAAAATAATCTTTAATTTGGAAATTTATATAAGCAGTTCGAAAATTTCATGAAAATGAGAATTCAAATTGAACAATAATCATGGTATGTAAGACTTTATGTTAAATAAGTAATATACAAATTATTGTAAAGTAACTTGCATAATTCTCAAGTATTTGATTAATTTTATAGGTATGTACTAGGCATGTGCACGGTCCGGTCCGATCCAAAACTGGCAAAAAAATCGGACCGGACCGCTCAAAACGGTCTAAAAAAATCCAAACCGGACCGGACCGGACCGTTTGGACCGATTTGAACCGTTTTACATAATTAAAAAAAACCATTAATTTTCCACTAAAACAAAACATATAATCATGTATAGGAGGGAAATACATGCACAAATGCCTAATTTGGCTAATTGGACATTAATTTATTTTTTTTATATATAAATAAACCGGTCCGGTCCAGTTTAACAGTTTAAAAAAAAAAAAAAAAAAAACCGGACCGGTCCATTTGTAATGAGTAGACCAGACCGGATAAAAAAAATCGTTTTAAACCGGACCGGCGGTCTAAAAATTACCGGTCCGATCCGGTTTACGATTTTTTTGCGCCGCCCTAGTATGTACGTTAGTTGAAAGGACCATGTACCGCACACAAGTATGAAAGAAAATTTGCGGTGTCGCTCTTGTTGAAAATTTTCACTCTTACTTTTGATTAATCGAGCACACCAAGAGATCATATGAGCCACACAAATACATTAGCGACAACGGTAATTATCTTTGAGGCGTTTGGAATGCAAAATCGGATAGGAATAACAATCGTTTTTTTTATTATTATTATTATGTAACACCCTTGCTTCAAGCCTCCATGGACGTCAAACTCACAAACTTGTGGCTCTTATACACGGTTACGCCGCTAGTACTACTTTATGGATCAATGACTAGACCTGCATATCAATATGAGAGTCTTTACACATTCCTCTGTCCTCCATCAAACTCTTTATAAAAAATCGCATGCTTAACTTTGGAATTAATTCTCAAGCGATGTATTTTTAAAAAAAAAAACTAATGTGCATCTTGCTAGTATAAGTACTATACATCAATCCATCCATTTAAGCTCTTCTCAATTGTGAAGTCTTCTCATACCTACACAATATCCAAATCACTAGATTTGACATTTCTTAGACAGAAATTGTTTCACCTCGTACAACATTCCATTATTATTAGTCGCTAACAAAATATCATCCACATATAAAATAAGGAAACATATCTTACTCCCACTGACCTTCTGGTATATACATTGATCCATGACATTCTCTTCGAAACCGAAAGAAGTTATAACATCATGATATAGTTAATTTCTTCAAAAACATAATTCTTATAAGCATGTTTAATTTCTATAAATTGCAGCTAGTCAAACTGTTAGTTACTCTGATGTTAAGTGCGATGTCCCCGAACTCAAAGGGGACAACTTTAAGGTTTGGAAAGAAAGAGTTCTCCTTCAGCTGGGATGGATGGATATTGATTATGCCATAAGGAAGCCTGAACCCCCTAAAATCACTGAGAAAAGTACCCCTGATCAGGTTGATCTTTATGAAAAGTGGGAGCGATCTAATCGCCTCTGCGTTATGTTCATAAAGACCAAAGTATCTGCTGGGGTTAGGGGTTCAATTGAGGAATATGACAATGTTCGTCTCTTAATGAAAGCAATAGACGATCAATTTGTCACTTCAGATAAGGCTTTGGCTAGTACTCTTATCATGCAGTTCTCGTCCGTGAAGCTCACTGGAATAGGAGGTATGCGTGATCATATCATGCGTATGAGGGATATTGCGGCTCAATTAAAGACACTGGAAGTTGAAATGTCTGAAACCTTTCTGGTTCACTTTATTCTGTGCACTCTGCCCCAACAATATGGTCCATTTAAGATTTCTTATAACACACATAAGGATAAATGGTCAATCAATGAACTCATGACCATGTGTGTTCAAGAGGAGCATTGGTTGGCTATGGAACAGGGTGAGAAAGTGAATCTGACTTTCTCCGAAAGGAAGAAGAAAGATCGTGCCAAAGGCAAAGGCAAGCTCTCTGTCAAACCGGACATTAAGAAAGAGTCAAAGTGTTTCTTTTGCAAGAAGAAAGGACACATGAAGAAAGACTGCTCTAAGTTCCAGAATTGGCTTGAGAAGAAAGGTATTCAATTTTCGTTTGTATGTTATGAATCAAATCTAACTGATGTTGATCATAATACTTGGTGAATTGACTCTGGTTCTACAATCCATGTTTCAAATACTTTGCAGGGTATGCAAAACCTACGGAAGCCAGTGGGTAGTGAGTGCTATATCATCTCAAGAGGGAAGATGAGCTCACATGTGGAGGCTGTTGGTTCTTGCAATTTGGTTTTGAGTACTGGTTTTATTTTGCATTTAGAAAAGACCTTTTATGTTCCTAGTTTTTCAAGGAATTTGATTTCAGTTTCGAGACTTGTACCTTTTGGTTTTGGTTTTAACTTTTTGGATGATGGTTTTACATTATTAAATAAATCTAAAACTGTTGGTTATGGTACATTGTCTCATGATGGTCTTTATTCTGTTACTTTGCAAAATAATACTGCTTATAACTCTTTGAATGTTACTGCTGGGTTGAAACGTTGTATTATGAATGAAAATTCTTCTCTATTGTGGCACAGGAGATTGGGACATATCTCCATTTTAAGAATCAAGAGGTTGGTGAATGAAGGGGTACTTAGTACTCTTGATTTTACTGACTTCGAGACTTGTGTGGATTGCATTAAGGGAAAGCAAACCAATAAGTCTAAAAAGGGTGCAAAGAGAAGTACTGAATTGTTAGAAATCATACATACTGACATTTGTTGTCCAGACATGGATGCTAGTAGTCCAAAATACTTTATCACTTTCATAGATGATTTCTCACGATATATGTATCTCTATTTACTTCGTTCTAAGGATGAAGCTATAGATGCCTTTAAAGTTTTCAAGGCTGAAGTAGAGTTACAATGCGGTAAACAAATTAAGATAGTGAGATCAGATAGGGGTGGTGAGTATTATGGTAGATATACAGAGAATGGACAAGCACCTGGGCCATTTGCGAAGTTTCTTCAAGAACATGGGATTGTTGCCCAATATACGATGCCTGGTACTCCAGATCAAAATGGTGTATCAGAAAGAATAAACCGAACTTTAATGGACATGGTGAGAAGTATGAGGAGTACCACAAAACTTCCTCAATTCTTGTGGACTGAAGCACTAAAGACGGCTGTGTATATATTAAACCGAGTTCCAACCAAGGCTGTTTAAAAACGCCTTTTGAGTTATTCAAAGGTTGGAAACCCAGTTTGCAACATATACGCATTTGGGGATGCCCGTCTGAAGTGAGAATTTATAATCCACAAGAAAAGAAACTAGACTCTAGGACTATTAGTGGGTATTTCATTGGATATGCTGAGAAGTCTAAAGGTTATAGATTCTATTGTCCATCTCACAGTACTAGGATTGTGGAATCAAGGAATGCAAAATTTCTTGAGAATGACTTGATTAGAGGGAGTGACCCATTGCGTGATTCGGTCTCTGCAATGGATCACAATGAAGCTGAACCTTCTAGTTCAAGTGATAGATTGATTATCATACACACTCCTCAAGCTCAATCGTGTGTACGACAACCAACTATTGAAGTTCCACAAGTTGATAATGCTGATCATGTAGATCAAGTTGCTGATCAAGATCATGTTGAACAACCTATTGAACAACCTGTTGAACAACAAGATCATCAAGATCATGATGAAGCACCATTAAGAAGATCTACTAGAGTTAGAAATTCAGCAATCCCTAGTGATTATGAAGTATATCTGCAAGAAATGGACGGTAACATTGGAGCCGAGAATGATCCTGAAACGTTTTCACAAGCTGTAAGTTCTAAAGAATCTAACTTATGACACGAGGCTATGATTGAGGAGATGAACTCTATGGGAAAGAATCAAGTCTGGGATCTTGTCGAGTTGCCTGATGGTGTAAAAGCCATCGGATGCAAATGGGTCTTTAAAACAAAGAAAGACTCACAAGGCAACATCGAGAGACATAAAGCAAGACTTGTAGCCAAAGGGTTCACTCAAAGAGAAGGAATTGATTACACTGATACATTTTCGCCTGTATCAAAGAAAGATTCACTTCGCACAATTATGGCATTAGTAGCTCATTTTGACTTCGAGCTACATCAAATGGATGTGAAAACGGCCTTCCTTAACGGAGATCTAGAGGAAGAGGTTTACATGAAACAACCAGAAGGATTCTCCTCTAGTCACGGTGAGCATTTACTCTGCAAGCTTAATAAATCCATTTACGGTTTAAAACAAGCCTCCCGCCAATGGTATTTAAAATTTCATGATGTTATAACTTCTTTCGGTTTCGAAGAGAATGTCATGGATCAATGTATATACCAGAAGGTCAGTGGGAGTAAGATATGTTTCCTTGTTTTATATGTGGATGATATTTTGTTAGTGACTAATGATAATGGAATGTTGTACGAGGTGAAACAATTTCTGTCTAAGAACTTTGATATGAAAGATATGGGTGAGGCATCTTATGTCATTGGCATTAAGATCCATAGGGAAAGATCACGAGGCATTTTGGGTTTGTCTCAAGAAACCTATATCAACAAAGTTCTAGAGAGATTTCGGATGAAAGATTGTTCGCCAAGTATAGCACCTGTTGTGAAGGGTGACAAATTCAGTCTTGATCAATGTCCAAAGAATGATCTTGAGCGGGATCAAATGAAGAATATTCCATATGCTTCCGCTGTGGGAAGCCTTATGTATGCTCAGGTCTGTACCAGACCTGACATTGCATATGTTGTTGGAGTATTGGGTAGATATCAGAGTAACCCAGGTCTTGACCATTGGAAAGCTGCAAAGAAGGTTATGAGATACCTTCAAGGAACAAAGGGTTACATGCTTATGTTCAGACGAACCAATGAATTGGAGGTGGTTGGTTACTCTGATGCTGACTACGCAGGCTGCATAGATTCCAGAAGATCCACTTCAGGATATATGTTTATGCTAGCCGGCGGAGCTGTATCTTGGAGAAGCACGAAGCAGACGTTGGTCACTACTTCCACCATGGAGGCCGAGTTCATATCTTGTTTTGAAGCTACATCACATGGTGTTTGGTTGAAGAGTTTTATATCTGGGCTTAGAGTTGTAGACTCTATTTCTAGGCCTATTAAGTTGTACTGTGACAACTCAGCTGCTGTCTTTATGGCTAAGAATAACAAAAGTGGAAGTCGAAGTAAGCATATCGACATCAAGTATCTAGCCATAAGAGAACGTGTTAAAGATGGAAAAGTGCTCATCCAACACATTAGCACTGAGTTGATGATTGCCGATCCTTTGACTAAAGGCATGCCACCAAAGAAATTTAAGGATCATGTGGAAAATATGGGACTTGGTTCCATAATGTAATTTTTCATAGTACGCTACATTTCCATTTATGAAACTCGTATTCAGTTTAATATTTCTCATATGGTTTGTGCACATTCATTATCATTATTGATTTGAGAAGTATTTTATTATGTTTGGACCTAGAATAAACATATGGTTTATTCATTATTTTTTGATGGGTAATTTGTGAAAAGTAATATATATGATACATGGAAGATAATACTCATTTATAGAGGACTCATCGCCATGATCTATATATTAATTTTCTTGTGACATATATTGAATTTATAGACCAAGTGGGAGAATGTAAGATATACATTACGAATATATAATATATGGATACTAATTACCGTATATTGTATATGGAGTATATTAAGTAAATACGTTATGATATATCTCTCCATTTATGGTCTATCAAATCCCATAATTATAGCAACGAATCAATACACATTAAGCCTCTCATTTCCGTTTCTCTTTGATGGAAAGGAACCGGTTTATAAATTGAGAGAGAGTTGTTTTGGTCCCTAAGCCTTTTAATCTCATTCATAAAAACACACCATCTAGTTCGAGGTTATTTCGGTTTAGAAGAGCAAAACGACGTTCCTTGACGCCGGCGAAGCCATTCCGAGTCACCGATAAAGCTCCGACGATTTTCCGATAACAATGGCCGGAGGTAAACGCTTGATCCATTTAGCTTCCGCTTTAAGGTTCATGTTTCTTATCATATGTTTTTGGATTAGAGACTATATTATTCTTACACATACTTGGTGGTTCCCTTGTGGATCACAGGGTTCTGACTCCTAGCTTAAATGAGAATCAATTATATGTTTATGTTGATAGTTTGAATCCAAGAAATTCTGTGAGAACTAAAATTCGAGGAATAATGTAAATTGACAATGTCTCATCTTCGTCTAGAAACTTTCACTACAAAATTTGATTTTCTCCACAAATTGTCTAAGAATTCCACTTTCTACAAACTATCATTTTTTGTCTAAAATCTGAGTACGAACATAGCCTAAGGATGAAGGATGGTTATGAAGTGAAGTACACAAATCTATAAATTGTAGACCCCCACTCTAACTAGTAAAAATCTATATTATGGATGAGTAAATAATCTCTTTTTTATATGCTTGACAATTTTGTAAAAGACCTTCTGTCCGTTACAGTTTTTTGCCTAATTAACAATCAAATATGTTAAGACATTGAAACATGAACTACAAACATAATTTTTAAACTTGAAGGAAATTTGCATTTGTGGAATTTGATCTCACACCCTTAAACATTTCACACATATACACACACACACGAGATAATGCCCTCCTAACACTTTGTGGTGTAGAGCTGTCAAATTTAACTTCGAACAAAAAGTTTTATGAATTTGATCGGAATATATATTACATTCATAAAAGTAAAACAAGCGGTAGAAAAATCAAACTATATCTTATACACTACTCTCACCTCAATAGTATACATAAAAGTAGAAACATATACCGTTTATTTTTCTCAGCTCATGCTGAACATATACCATTTAAAAACTTCCCTGCCCGGCTTCTCTTACGAAACAAAGAGAAAAACGTATCCCACATATATATCTGATTTATCTATATAACTCTTCATATTACATAAATGACCACCCACATAATCCTTCTCTTATACAAGATAGATAATAGAAATAAAACAAAAGTAAAAAAAAAAAAAAAAAATATCATGTGATGAAATCACGAAATGAAACCGATATATATAGATGTGCATGGGAGCGTCTAGTTCTTCTTGCGGACGCTGAGGAGCGAGACGTTGTCGACGACGGGCCCGCAGAGGGAAGAGAGGTCGTCGCTGCGGGTGTGGTAGTATGTGCTGAGGAACATGATGCGGACTCGGGCGTCCTCGGCCACGAATCGGAGGACGCCGCGCTTGGACCCACCGTTGCCCTTGGACTCGTACGGGACCTTCACCGTCGCCCGGTCAGCAAACGCCTCCACCACCATGGACCCCTCGCAGGCGTTGCTCGCGTCCCCGATCGAGAACGTCAACATGTACGCTCGCCCCGGCACCGTCCGCACCACCTAAAACACATAATATCCTAATTTAATATCAAATTATCTAAGCAAGCATTTTAAATAAATAGTCATTATAGTGATGTGCTATTGTTTGGACTTTTTAGCATTCCATTTATGCTCTTTAAGCCTGGTGGTTTATTTACAATTATTAACGACTATTTACAACTATTAACGTCTTTTGACTTTGTTAGTAAAATCTAGTGGCTATTTACTTAAAATTTAACAAAGGTTGATTATATGACAAAACTTAAATTTTATATGGCTATATATCTAGAGAGCCCACAAAATTAACACTTTTCATATATATATATAAAAAAAAATGAAGATCACTATAGATCTTAGATTATCTCTTTAGAAACCAGATCCTCTGTCTAAATTCTATGTTACTCCAATTATATTATGACAAGTCACATATTAGTAGTTTCTTTTTAATAATACTAAAAATGCAGAGTTAAAAAAAAAAAAAAAAAAAAAAAGGTGTTGGTTTGGGGCGTGCTGACCTGTGCGATGGCGCTCTCTTTGCCGCCGACGAGCTCGACGGCGCACTTTCCGTGTGGGACAGAGAAATGGGCGGAGTCGATGTACTTGACGGCCTTCAATGACTCGACCATCCAATACGGCAGCGGTGAGTGGTCGTCCTCGATGTTCGGCGGAATCAGCACCCCCGTCGTCGTGTTAAACATGTACGGCCCCGTCTCAAAGCTCGGGTTGCGTATCAGGTTCGCTGTCAACAATTACATCATAATCATAACCATAATCATAATCATAATAATAATAAAGTTGAACGTGATGAGACGAGACTACAGGGCTATTAATGTTGACTGGTGGTCTCATGCAACAACTAGTCCCACACCACTAACTACAGTGACAGATAATTGAAAATTAGAGAGTTTGATTATTGTCGGGTGACAAATTGGGTTAGGTTTCCAATTTTGAGAATGGGAAGAATGGTAATAAATGACAGCTCTGCACACATATACAGATACTGCTTAGTAATACATTCTACGTTCATGTCATGGATGGAGTTGGACCAACAATCATGGAGGGAAATATTTTTTTATTTTAATGTCATCGTCTCATTCATATCTTAAGTATGGTTCCCGAAACAATTCAAAGTGAGAATGATATTAAAGGCAAAATTTTCAAGCTCTGTTAGTACTACCAACCGGGACCATTTTTTTTTTACCCTTAGCTGACACTCTCTCTCTATATTTATATAATCATGCAGTGGTGACGAAATAACAACCTGCCATTTATACCTTAGAAATGGTAAAACTACAGAGCACATAAATTATGTCTTGTGACCTTGTGTGGTCCAAGAAAACTGAGGTGAGTTAGGATTAGGAATCCTTGGAAATAAAATAATCAATACTTTCTATCTAAAAGATAATCTCGGACTCGTTCCTAGTCCCAGATAACAATAACCAGCTCACCATAAGGTCATTCAATGAAAAAGGATTGATATTAGTAGTTGATAAATTGTATAGTCATTCTTGCTGATTTTGTACACAAGAAAAAGGAGTTTTAAATATTTTATGCCAGGAACGAGGGAGATGGCTAGAAAATTAACATTTCACGTAAATCGGTGCTTAAAATACTTGGGGGCCGTTTGGTTTAGTTTTCTAAACTCGTTTTCTGTTTTTAAATTCTGTTTTCTGATTCTAATTTTTAAATTTAAAAAACAGATTTAGAATTACGTTTCAAAATATTTTAAATGTTGTTTGGTTATGTTTTCCATTCAATTGTATAGAGATAAAACAGAAAACAACTTTTCATTGTTTTCTGTTTTCTAAACAAATTTCAAAGAAAACAGAAACATGATTCTAAATCTGTTTTCTGAATTTATAACCAAACAGTTTTTCTAAAACTGTTTTCTAGAATTTAGAATCAGAAAACAGAAAACAAAAATAGAAAAGTTAATCAAACAGGGGCTTGGTTTTTCGGCCAGTAAAAAAAATTGTTATTACGTTGTCACCGATTTGGGAAAAAAATTCAAAATTTTATCAGTCCCGGATTCCAGAAGAAAAACAAAATATTGCCAAAAAATTTATTTATTGGTTGATGGGTATACCGGTTTTTGAACCATTTGGTTAAAATTAATAGATTTTCCGGTTAAAACCAACCCATCGAATTTCTTTAACCGGCCAAAGATTACATCTTTACTAGAAATCTTTAAATCGACCTTATAAGTTTTTCAAATTTTTTTTGGGATTCGGACACAATTGCCTTATTTTAGTGAATGGGTAATTTCTATTTGATTTTTTTGAACACCTATTTCTATTTGAAATTTGTTTCCAAATCAATACTAATTTTTAGTGTGAAATTTTATGCAAACGCAAGACACTATTAAGAAGAGAAAAACACGATTAAGGCCTAGAAACCTATCATAATATAAAAATTAAGTAAAAAACAATTAAAAAAATTAGGTGGACATTTCTAGTAGTGTTGCATTTGAAATTTCGAATCAATAAATTCAAACGCAAGGAAAAGAGGAAAATGAACTCACAGCTATCAGGCTTTGGAGTGATGAGCTCCTTGAGCGCAATGGAGTCGATGAGGGGCCCACAAGCCGGGTCTTCCTCAACCCCCGGGTTGTGAATGATGATATCCGCCACGCTGGCAGGGGCGAGGAACGCCCACGAATAGCAGTCCCACCCGTTGCTACCGTAGAGCGTCTGTATCGGAAGAAGCCCCGAGTCCGGAGGCACCGACACGTTGAGCCTCTCCTCCTGCGCGCACGTGCGGGCCGCGCAGAACGTCAGCGAGTAGAACATCCCCTTCGTGACGTTCACGCGCTGCTTTATCGACGCCTCGTTCCCCAGCCGTACCGCGCACGCGCCTTCGGGGACCACCAAGAGCATGTCGCCTTGCTTTTGCCCCGCCTTTATGTACTCCACGAACCCCGATATCTCCCACTTCGGGATCGCGTATTTTCCGATCACTTCCGTTCCCTTCATCGACGACTTTTTCGGTGCCAGCTCGAAGTCTCCGTTCGCCAGTAATCCTAAAAAACGACATGTCGTTTTTTTATCATCGTTGTTAATAAATGCTCTATACTGTCTCTACTGATTTTGCTGCCAACTTTAGCCAATAAAAAGCACGAGGCTAAATGACAAGCAAGCCCTTGAGATTATCAAGCTTGCTTGCCCATGGTTTTCTTTTTCAAATGATCAAAACAAGATGTAAATTATTTGAGCTTACCTTCTATGAAGTTGGAGGAAAGGGCAGAGTGGAAAGTGGCGCAGAATAGCACCGATAATAAGGCGATCCGTTTCATTTTGATTGTGAAGACTGTCTCTGCTTCTTCTAAGTGTGTTTATGAGAGTGTGTGTTTTGTTTTCGGATTTGCTCAAGGGACTTATATGCATGCTAAGCTAAGAGACAGCCCTCTTCTTCTCCAACAATTACGATGTTTGCCATTTTGCTGCTCTCGATGAAGAAACAGCTGACACATTTCCTTAAATAAAACATATAATAATATATAAATTAGAAAGTTATCATAAAATAACTAAAAATTAAAATCTCTTATATTGTTATTCAGAAAAGGGTGGGAGAGTTTAGCTTTAATGGTCCAAAATTTCTCGGTACTATCTCTACTCTATCTCCACATGGGGGGTTTCCCTAAATGACAAATTTGCCCCTTCAGAGAATGATGTCGTGGTTTTGGCTTCTACCATGAATTAAAGACAAAAGCTGTTGGATTTCACGTGGTCTCAGTCCCCTAAGCTGATTCGGGTTTCATTAAGCTGCGAAACCAAAAAACACACGGCCTTTATCTTGAGTTTTCCCAAATACTGTTGGAAGGTCGTTTTGTCATTTTACGCTGCTCATTTCTTTCTCACCAGCACAAATAATTCGGATTAGCAGGAATATTTGGGAAGAGAGACTTATGTATATTTTTTAGTTGTTGACTATCACGCATATACCTGATGAAAGCAGAGTAATCGCGTGATGAAAAACATGGTAATTACAACATTCATTCTACATAAATGGAGCGATAATATATTCTATTTTCTTTTAATTTTTTTGGCCTACGGCTAGAAGGTCATTTAATGAGAAAGGAAACACTTAGGGCCGTTTGGTTTAGTTTTCTAAACTCGTTTTCTGTTTTTAAATTCTGTTTTCTGATTCTAATTTTTAAATTTAAAAAACAGATTTAGAATTACGTTTCAGAATATTTTAAATGTTGTTTGGTTATGTTTTTCATTCAATTGTATAGAGATAAAACAGAAAACAACTTTTAATTGTTTTCTGTTTTCTAAACAAATTTCAAAGAAAACAGAAACATGATTCTAAATCTGTTTTCTGAATTTATAACCAAACAGTTTTTCTAAAACTGTTTTCTAGAATTTAGAATCAGAAAACAGAAAACAAAAATAGAAAAGTTAACCAAACAGGGGCTTAATTTTGCGAGATGCTTTTTCATGGAAAATCGTTAAATAACATTAATTTAGGGGCCGTTTGGTTTAGTTTTCTAAACTCGTTTTCTGTTTTTAAATTCTGTTTTCTGATTCTAATTTTTAAATTTTAAAAACAGATTTAGAATTACGTTTCAGAATATTTTAAATGTTGTTTGGTTATGTTTTCCATTCAATTGTATAGAGATAAAATAGAAAACAATTTTTCATTGTTTTTTGTTTTCTAAACAAATTTCAAATAAAACAGAAACATGATTCTAAATCTGTTTTCTGAATTTATAACCAAACAGTTTTTCTAAAACTGTTTTCTAGAATTTAAAATCATAAAACAGAAAACGGGAACAAAAAACATAACCAAACGGCCCCTTAAGGATTTATGTGAAACAAATTAAATGATTTTTTCTCGTGAAATCCTTAAACCAAACCATGGCGGGAATTTAATCGATTGCCCGTGCCTGAATGACCAAATAGACCCTTGATTGAACTTTTTAATCAAACGACCAAAGCACATGATGGTGTGTTATTAGTATATTACTATAAATGCCATTGAAAATTTAGAATCAATTACTTATTTATTATTCAGTCAAATCATTTTATCTACTTGTCGCATTTGATAGGGAATGCATACACCACCGACGTACACGTAGATTTTTCCCCTTCACTATGTGATCTTCAAATTTTTGAAGATTTATCATTTGGTCCTTATAATATTTTATTTATCATTGTAACTTACTACCAATATATAAAGACCAAATCAATTATTTATCATTCTAAAACTCCTTTTTAAATAGTGTAATGTATTTATCATAATTATGGTTGATTAAAAATATATTTGTTGTTTCTGAAAATTTGACAACAATTATCCGCATATGCTTTATTAAACTGGATATAATTATGCCATATAATTTGAGTCGAACCTCAACTTTTCCACTTCATGTGTAAAATTAATGGGAAAAAGATTATCTAGGGGATTTATACTTGGATGCACCAAAGACTTGGCCATTCAAAAAGTCCGACTGTTTCAATAACTATTACATTGAAGAGTCTTTATATTTTGCAAAACCTAAGAGCCTTGTAACGACTCATAAGTTAAATAGTGCAACATAGTCTTCTTTGATCGGGTCAAGATGAGCTAATCGAGTGCCTCATAAATTCAAGAACATGTATTTGATTCTCTAGTCGAGGCCTAACGAGGCATTGTGATCGAGGTTTTCTATTATCGGCGGACAACTTAAAAAATGATTCATCAAACGGATCTTGAATATTGTGACAAGTCCCCAAGATTTAAACCATTGACAATATGACACGTGAGAAGTATAGCTATTCCATTGTCAAAATAATCTTCTCGTCGAGAGCGGTGAAATGGAGATGTGAGTATTCTAAGGGTTCAAATATTTTGACAACTACCCCATTGAAGCGTTTGTATATTATTTATTTCCATTACATTCGAGAACCTCAAGCGCCTCATAGCGACTTCCTTCAATGCATAGCTTATGTAGTGCAACATAGTCTCCCTCGACCGGGTCAAGACGAGCTAATCGAGTGTCTCCTCGATACAAAGGCGTGTCTTAGAACCTCTAGTTGAGGCCTAATAAGACTTTGTGGTCATGGTTTGTTGTTATTGGCCGACAACTTAATAAATGATTCATCAAATGGGTCTTGAATTCGTGAGAGTCCTAAGATTTCGTCCATCGAAATATTATACATGACAAGTATACCCATTCCAGTACAAAATAGTACTTTTATCGAGAGGTGTGCATAAATAACAAGTTAATTATAATTTATATGTTGCGAATCATAAGTCATGTATATTTTTAGATGATATTAAGTGAACAGGGAAATACATTTATTTAATTTATGAAACATTATGCATATTAACTTGGCTACACATTAAGAATTAGACCATATGTTCAAATATTTTCCGTTAATAATTATGTTTAAGATTAAATTCGAGATAAACATTAGTTATTTTAAATTGAAACCCTTATGACAAAAATATGGTGAGTTAGTGACCAAAATATCCTAGAAAATTGGGAGCGTTTGACACATGCATTTTTAAACCTATATTTAAAAGAGGTCAGGGGAAAAGAAACACATCAAAAATTAATTTTTTTTTTAAATTAATGTCAGTGTCAAGGAAAAATTATATATGAATCAAAATATAAAACTTTAAAAGTTGTAGGACATAGACGAAAATAACGACTTTTCTGTTTAGAACCCAGATTCTGGGAAGTGATGGATTGGACTCGTATATAATATAATGTTCAAGATTATAATCAATCCAATTGCATTACTGTAGGAAATTCCACTAAATTAGGCACTAATTAATATGTTTGTCATTGGAATTATATTGTTTGTCGCTAACACAAATCAAAATCAATATAGCGGTTAGGAGTGATATATTCGTTGTATTGTATCTATTCTTTTTTGGGTACCTGTATCTTATTGAGTTTGAGGCTTTGAGCCTATAAGGTGTTCGCTCTCAATTTTTTATAATACACTTTTTTTTTCTTTTTTTTTTAGAGAAATAAGATTTTATAATACACTTTTTATTTGAGGCAATGACATTGACAAATCCACAACATATGCATTGAGATTTGAATTCGTGAATATTTATTTAGATTTCAACACAGGAACTCAGAAACTAATGAAAATGAAACATATATATTTCTATGATAAGTTACTTATTAACACTTTTCAATATTTTAGACTAATTTAATCCAAAATTTTAAATTCCGATGAAAATCAGCGGCAGCGCCATTGCCGGGGTAAAAACAACCGACGAATAAATTTTTTTTTTTTTTTGCCTTGTCGTCGTTTTTCAAGTTTTTTTTGTCATTTTCGGAGCTTGCCGTCATTTTTTTTAATTGAGAGAATTTGATATATATGAGATTCGAACTCAAATCCTACACTTTGGGTGCAAAAGTTAACAACTTGTTACATTCTATACTATTTTAATATAAGATATGTGAATAGAAAATTTTAATATATAAATCGATATAAAAAGAAAAATCAAATAATAAAAATATAAATATTATGAATTAAGTTCTAAAATATATGTCATATATAAATTATATAGTTATACAACTATATATATATGTATTGAGTATAAATGCATTGAGATTGAAATTAACGAGACTATTTGATATGATATTGAGACAAAAATAATTAGCTATTGAAGATTATAAATATAAATAGCATTAATTTCAACTTAAAAAATTGATATATATATATATATATATATATTTAACATATTATATAACATTATTTTCGTTTGGTTTTCTATCGGTATGTCGGTTTTCCATGGAAAACGGCATATCATTCCACATTTTTTCCGCTCGATTTTCCGTCGGCGTGTCAATTTTCCGTAAATCACGAGACATAAAAAACAACATTTCGAACCTTGATTTAATCAATCATCCTTATTTTGTTCTTCAGCGGTTATGAAGCCATGATCATGGACTATTAAAAATAAAATCTAAAAATACACAACACTAAAAAAAAAGTGGGAGAGGACTTCTCAAACATTTTTTAAGTAAAAATAGAAGTTTTCCTTAAGCAAAAATTTGGTGAAGTATAAAAAGATGTGTGAAAATAAATCATATGACATGGTTATATATTATAATTCTAATTTCTAAGTATCCACATTTATATTTAAATAGATTATCAATGTAACTGACGTTCCTATATAAAATTTAAAGAGTATTGTGCTGGAAATTTTTGTATTTATATTATTATTTTTTATTTTTTGAATTGGCCTACCCTAAAATCGATTTCTGGTCCTGCCCTCTGCATATACCCTATTATCTTTATAATATAATATTCAGATCCATTACTAATTTATTTAGGTAAAATTCTACTTATAATGGGCAGGGTCTGAAAAATACATGAGTACACAGTAAAATTATCATTCCACACCAACATATAATATAATGTTTAGTATTATTATTCCACACAAATATTAATATATATATATATATATATATAATAAAAATAAAATATAGTTTTTTTAGTAAGGGCACTATCGGCCAAGATTACATAGTAGGTGGCACTATTGGCTAATATTACATAATTTTTAGAATAAATCTTAGGGGCATGCATTTCTGCATCCCATTGGGGGCTTGAACCCATGACCTCTCCGTCAAGGTGTGTGTGGGATTACCGCTAGACCAAGCTAGTTGTATACTTGTTGTTTTTTTTTTCCTATGAATTCAAAGTCTAGCTCCTTAAAATTCTAAATATCAATAATTTTTTTTTTTTTGAGCAACAATAAATATGTGGCCATCTTAATATCGGATACATAATTTTTATAGTAAAAGAAACATAGTTAAATTGAAAATATCAATAAATGTTTGATCCTATATTGTAAATATAGTTTAAGCTCTTTTCCCAATAAAATTAGAGTTAAATGAATTAGAGGTTTGAACTTTGAACCGTGTTCTCAATGCAAAATTAAATTATCATGACAAAAACATATACATAAATTAAGTCAATGATTGTTTTCTTCTTCCAAGTGGGATAAAATTTATCGGTAATGATGGGAAGTACCTCTTAAGCCACACTACACCACACCAAGAATAAAAAATATGAATACAACATTCAAAAACAAATTTCTATGAATACCACAAATATATTGCACGAAAAAAAAAAGAGTAACCCATTTCACGTGTAATATATTTGTGGTATTTATAAAAATTTGTTTAGACTATTTAATTCAAAAATTTGTTTTGAGGATTGTAAAAAGCGTTACCATGCACTCAGGGAAATAATACATCGATCACAATTTAGATCAAAGTCCATTTTGACACCATAAAAAATGATTCTACACTGATTGGAGTGGTGGCTCGAAATGGAAACGGTAAAGTGGCTTGGACGAGGCGTGGAGCCTAATTGATTGGTTTGACGATTGAATATTTAACGACAATAATTTACGGATCGACTTTGTAAAGATTATTAGTTGAAGGTATTTTGGAAATTCCAAACTTATCTGTTAATTATAGTGTTTTTCTATAAATATTTTATGCGTCGATTGTGTTTATAGAGTACAAGAGAGTTGTAAATATTTTTTCTCAGTATTAGTTAGAATTTATAAGGGAAAATAGATATATCTTTTGCATTAAAAGTGAACGGTTATAAATTGTGTGTATGCTATATATATATATATATATAGACTGAAGCTGAATGTAGTAGCCCAAACTTTGCTAGATATAAGAACAAACCCACTAGTTAATATCGCAGCCGGCCCTAACCCTCTCTGCAAAAAAAACCCAAACACCAGAACATCCAGATCTCTCCCCTGGGGCCAAATCCGGCGGAGACTTCGGTCACCGATTGGGTTTCTCTCGGCTCCGGGGGAGGAAGTACGGCGGATCTACACCGACAAAAGGAGTCAAGAGCTGTGTGGTGATGGAGGTTTTGTGTGACGGTTTGAGTCATGTTTTTTGTTGCAGCGTGGTTCCTCGGTGGCAGAGGCATGGCAGCTCGGTTCATCGACGACGGAGGCTCGTCTCCTCGGCGACGGCGGTGCGGCTCGTCTCCTCTGCGCCGGCGGTGCGGCTCGGAGCCTCGGCGACGGCGGTGCGGCTCGGAGCCTCGGCGACGGCGGTGCGGCTCGTCTCCTCTGCGTCGGCGGTGCGGCTCGGAGCCTCGGCGACGGCGGTGCGGCTCGTCTCCTCTGCGTCGGCGGTGCGGCTCGTCTCCTCTGCGTCGGCGGTGCGGCTCGGAGCCTCGGCGACGGCGGTGCGGCTCGGAGCCTTGGCGACGGCGGTGCGGCTCGTCTCCTCTGCGTCGGCGGTGCGCCTCGGAGCCTCGGCGACGGTGGTGCGCCTCATCTCTCGGCGACGGCAGCGCGTCTCTGTGCCTCAACGACAACGGAGGGGCTCGGCTCTTCGGCGACAGTGGGGCAGCGTGGTTCATCGGCAACAACAGCGTGACGTGGCTCTTCCTGGCCATCTTCCTCCCATCGTATCGGTGTTGACTCTCGTGTGTCGGACTCCGGTTCCGATTTTAGATTTTCTTTTCAGTCTCAGTTTGTGTGTGAAACTTTTAATTTATTGTTGTGATTTGCCTGATTTGGCTTATTATGGAGGCGGATTAGCCGTTGTCTTCGTTGTCGTTTTGGATTTCCTGTTAGAGTTTTCTCTATGCAGGCAGAAGAACCATCTTCTTCTTGGTCACCGGATCAAGGTTGATTGGATTTCTCCATCATCCGTTATGGATATTTTGAAAGAGCCATATATGTGCTCGATTTCTCATGTGCTCGTTGTTCTTCCTTTTGTCGGAAGTATGCACAAAATTGCGCGATTATCTGAACTTAGTGTTAGATTCACTTCGACTTAGGTTTGTTGTGTTCCTTGTACTAAGATGTAATTCTCCTGTATTTCTGGGTTTTTTACCCATTTCTTAATGGAAATCCATTTCTATTAAAAAAAAAAAAACTTTGCTAGATATATAGAACCATGATAAATTATTGCCAATAAGGAATTGACCAATCTAAATTAAACTCAGATGTCCTTTTTCTGTTTCATTTATTGATCACATATTGGGTTTAAATATGGTGAAAATAGATTGGCAGTTGCACTATTGCATGCGATCACTACTTACCTTATTGTTCTTTTCAATCCTTCATTAAATATACATCATACGTATTTAGCTTTGGTACTAAATACTGCAAAAGTAAGATTGTGACGTTTGTAGAGCTTTTGGAAAATAGACCAATACAAGTCTTTTTTTTTTTTTTTAATATTACCAATACAAGTCCTTGACCATGAGCAATACAAGTCCTTTTGCTTAACTTTCCTATTGAATGGTTGAAAGATATCGTGTTGGAGCTTGACACTTTGGACAGCTATTTTGAGCCAACGCAACAGAAAGAATAGTTCAGATTCCACTAGTATATTATTGTACCCAAATTGTTGTGTAGTAAAAACTGATTTTGACTTTCTTTTCTCCATTTTTTTTTGTTATATAATGTTAGCAATATTTATAAATAATACGACTTAATTTACTCACACGTTACCGCAGGTTAATTATGAGTTTCAACTGTGTTTATAAAAGGGTCAAGCGCCTATATAACCAAATAGAACTTAAACTTTTGCAAAATACCCATAGTTTGTCAACTATAAGCAAACTAGCCAAAATAAGATTAATCTAGGCTGGATTAAATTTAATCCCAACGAGCTATAAAAACAGAATGTAAGCTTTATGAAGACTAGATTAAAATTAATCGAGGCAAAATTAAAAGTCGTAGTACTCTCAATTGGCTATTTTGCTATACCTAATGAAACTATGACTATTTTACAAAAGTCATAGTTTGAATTGGCTATTTCATATCATTTTTCCTTTATAAAAATATAATTATGGTTGTATAATAATCGTTTAGTGAGATTTCATGCCAACAAAAAATAATATATGTTTTTGCTTACGATTTGTATTTACATATATTCGTACGTACATATGTGTATATATATATACATATATGTATTACTATTTATTAAAATACATATATTCGTACATATATGTATATATCTATAACATAGATAATAAAGAGTAATTTCACTCCCCCTTTCATCCTCATGCCGCCACGTGGCGGCCTTTTTTTTTTTTTTTTTTCTTTTTCTTTTTTTTTTTTACCTTTGCCTTTTAGGTTTTTTTTTCTTTTCTTTGCCTTTTCGGGTTTGGCGTGTTTTTTTTTCTTTCTTTGCCTTTCAGTTGGGGTTTTTTTTTCAATCTATTTTGTAAATTTTTTTTTATATATATTGTTTTTTTTTTCTCTCTCTCATCAATATATTTTGTATAATTTTTTATTTATTTTATAATCATAATTACTGATGCTATATTATACTGTACCAATAACATACATTATTTTGAGTGTATGTTAGTTTTATATTTTATTTATTAGATTCTCTTTCTTTTTCTCTTTGATATTTATTTCCCTACGCCTTATATGTGTCTCCATATTTCATTGGTTCGGTTTTTTTTTAGTTTTTTTCCAATCTATTTTGTAATTTTTTTTATATATATTGTTTTTTTCCTCCCTCTCTCACCAATATATTTTGTATAATTTTTTTATGTATTTTATAATCATAATTACTGATGCTATATTATACTATGGCCCCGTTTGACATAGCTTTGTTAAAAAAATGATTTTATCAAAAACTGTTTTTTTCAAAAAATGACAAAGTGTTTGGTAAACTGTTTATAAAACAGTTGTTGCTGGTAACAAAAACTGATTTAACGTTTGGTAAAATAAATATATTATAATAAAAAGACTAAAATAGACATGTTCTTAATAATGAAATAATAATTATTGATATGCTTATTTATATACATATATATAAATAATATTTTGTACGATGATATTACAGTAATTTATATAGCAAACTTAAAAACACTTTTTCTAAAAGCTAAGAATCCTAGTTTTTCCATCTCATGTACAAAATCTAAAAACGTTTTTGAAATTTTTTGTAAAAACAGTTTTGCCAATCACCGGATAAACAATTTAGTTTTTTCTAAAAACAAAAACAAGGTTTTTTAATCCCAACCAAACGTAGCCTATATCAATAACATACATTACTTTGAGTGTATGTTAGTTTTATATTTTCTTTATTAAATTATCTTTCTTTTTCTCTTTGATATTTATTTTCCTTCACCTTATATGTGTCTCTATATTTCATTGGAAAGCGAACGCAAGTCTTATTTACCCATGAAAGTCTAATCAATGTACAAAATAATTTTTTTACATTTTATGATTCGTTCATGATTTTTAAGGGTTTTTTTTTTCTTAATTGCCGGTTTTTTGGTACCCATTGTTTACAAATCTTGATAACACAAATTAACCTCTACAAATTTTACTTGTTATTATCATTTATAATATACTAAAATAATTCGTGTGTAGCGCGATGCTAAAACTAGTATACATATATGTATTACTATTTATTAAAAAACGTGTTTGTGGCACATTTACAAAGTAGCTACTCAATCTAATACCGCGTGTCAATGTCATCATGAGATCTTTGTAGTCCTGCAAATAAATAACATGAGATAAATAAAATCATATTTAAAAAGTAACATAAGTTAATGATTAACTAAAGAATGAAAAATAAATAGAATCATAAAGAGAAATCAAGAAATTAAACTTATATTGTAAGAACTTATTACATATTTAAGGATCATCATCTATTAATTTTTTCATGAAGGTTTGAAACTAAGTTATTTAATCTGGTTTTTATTTCCGATTAAATACATTAATGTATTGTATGGATAAAGCAATACGAATACAAGTCCTTAAAAAAAACTATCTTACCAGTATAAGTCATTGACCATGAGCAATACCATTTCGATCTCCTTCTTGCTTAACTTTCTTATTTGAATGGTTGAAAGATATCGTACTTGAGCTTGACACTTTGGATAGTTATTTGAGCCAACGCAACAGAAAGTTCAGATTCCAATATTAAATACTATATTGTACCTAATTTGTTGTTTAGTAAAACTGATTTTGACTTTCTTTTCTGAATAATTTTTTGTTATATAATGTTAGCAATAGTTAGAAATAATATGTGCGAGAATATAAATAATTTGCAAAATAATTAATATATATAAATTATTTCAGAAACCTGATAAAATAAATAATATAGAAATTGATCATAGCAAAAAATACAATAAAACGAAATCAAATAAATCTTAACCGGTATAAACAAAATAGGAAAAGAAACAAATGATCGTCAAAGCTCATTAGACGATTTCTTTGAACCTTTATATCGTCCTATCTCACGAGTGTTGGAAATGGTTGAACGTAAGTCTCACAAGATACAACAACGATGAAAAAAGTGGTGTACCACCAGGGACGAAGCCATGATTTCCATTTAGGGGCGGCTAATTTGTAAAAAAAAATTCAGGGGGGGCTAATTTGTAAATTTTAAGGGTAAAAAATTGTAAAAAAAAATGAAAAGTGGGTAAAAAATGCAAAAAAAAAAAATTTAGCCCCCTCCTCAATTAGGGCTGGCTTCGTGCCTGTGTACCACAACGTGCGTCTCCTGCGTAGGGATGGCAACGGGTACGGGTAAGGTCGGGTACACCTATTCCGTTACCCGTACCCGTTATAATTTTTTACCCGTTACCCGGACCCGTTTACCCGAATTTTGAGACGGGCCGGGTAACGGGGATACCCGCCGGGTAAGCGGGTTAAAAATATTAGACCCGTTACCCGTTTACCCGGTTTAAAAAAAGGGTAGCGGGTCGGGTAGACCCGCTTACCCGTTTATAAAATAAAAATCTCTCAACAATATAAAGTTTAAAAATAATAAAATTTAGGTGAAAAATATTAAAGTGCTATATGAAAAATTGGTTGTAGTCTATATGAAAGAACCAACTTTTTTTTTTATTCTTATGTATAAAAACAATGTTTAAAATATATCATCTAATTAGGTAAACATATGATTTATTATATTTTTAAATATTTAAAAGTTAACGGGTCGGGTCCCGGGTAACCGGGTACGGGATGGCTATTCCGTTACCCGTACCCGGACCCGTTAAAACCTTAACGGGTATTATCCGTTTACCCGTTTACCCAAAAAGAACGGGTATTACCCGACCCGAATAAATCGGGTAACGGGCCGGAACGCGGATAACGGGTCAAATTGCCATCCCTACTCCTGCGAACTAAAATCACGGTCATAAAATATCACCGGATTCCTAAGAAAAGAAAATAATTTTAGAAGAGAAAATCAATGTTTAGAAACACTTGGTTATTCAGTGGAATGAGAGCTATGATCCAATTTATTAGCTACGAAGGCTCAAGAGTACTCCATAATGCTCATCATAACCACACATAATAAACGCTCGGTTAAAACCAATGAAACTATGTATATGAAAATATCGCAACAATTTTTAAATAACTCATATATAATGTTAAATACATAAAAAAAAATCAAGATATAAACTTAACAACCCTGAACCCTCGTCCGTGCCCAAAAAAAAAAAAAAAAAAAAAACTAGTAAGAGAGAGAGACAATGCATGAGAGGCTGAAGTTCATGGAAGTGCGGGTCCCACAAGTGATACTGAAATCGTAGCTGATATTATGAGACTAATTAATTTATGAACAAAATAAAAAGTGGAGCACCATTTAAAAAAAAAAAAAAAAAGTGGAGCCTACAAATACGATATTAGGTCTAATGGGGTGTCAGGTGAGATGAGAAACATGTGGGCCAAAAGGCTTTAAGAAAAGTGGGCTGGCAAGTCTTCAATCTCAGCCCCATTTGCTTCCATCCTTTGCATGTGGACGACCGAGCTTCGGCCGGATTCTAGGGACACCGCTGTACTTTTACCCTTTTCAGACTTTTCCCAATTACCTCTTTGGCCCAACTTATATAAATTTTGAAATAAATAACCAAATTACCGGGTTTAAACATGGAAATTTCAAAAGTTTTGATTCACTCTAAAACCCTTTTTTTTTTTTAGAAGACTCTCTCTAAACTTTTTAAAAATTATCTATTTCGATTTAGAATAATTTACCCCTGATAATTGACCGAGGTAAAAACTATTGAAAAATTCGATAAAAAACATATTTCATCGATGAATGAAGCTTGAAATTAAGGCTCCTGCTAAGGGCTGACTAAAATCAACATTTTTGAACTTAAATTGTGGATAAAAGAATAAAAGAACAATATAAATGTATAATTTATAACTGATTAGTATCAGTGACGGAGTTGAGAATTTTAATAAGAGGGGTATATTTGAAAATAAAAATTAGGGGGGCAAATTTTAAAAAATCATATAAATTTAGTCTAAAATTATAAAAATATTATGATAAAATTTGCAATTTTTTAAAGTAGCACCGCTCCAAATAGCTTTGCCCTCTTGATTGGTACGATATGTTTTAGATTAAATTTTAGAATAGGTAATTTCTTCTATTTACTTTAATCTCCCGTTCTCTTCATCAATTGGTACTGTTTTATTTGTTGGGTAAGTTGAGTTTCTTTTATTGGATAAAATAAATTTGCTTCCATCTAAAAACTCCTAATAAACAAATTAAAAAGTGAATAAAACTTTAGTAGAGTAAAGGGACTAGATCCGTAAAGAAGTTCATTTTAGTAGAAAGATATTTTGATACAAATATTACTAAATTCATGTTATTTTACTGAAATCAACTAAAATTTAAAATTTGTTAGTCGTATTACTAAATGAGTTGTGCATAAACTATAATACGCATCATAATTTCGTGATAGATAGATTACAAAATCAGAAGTTCATTACATATTTGTCACAAAAAATTTATATTCCGTGAATAATTTTAAAATTCGGTGACAATACGGTGAGGAAAGATTTTTTTTAAAATGTATCTCTCTTAATTTTACTAATAAAACTTTCAAATTTTAAGTTTTAGTGATTTTTTTTAAAGGGTCATCAATTTAGTAGTATTTGTATTAAAATTCCATAGTTAAATTATTGTGTAAAATTACTGGGTGTATTTTCTTTTTTCTTTTTGGGGAGATATATAATTAATCTGAAATGGAAGGGCGTTTTTATAAATATTACGAGTCAGGTCCAAAAGTGTCATTTTAAAGTGTAGTTGTATTCTTGCGGTAGGTGGCAGATTAGACCGTTTATTGGGACTTCAAAACTAGGCAGAGAGAGAGAGAGAGGATATTGACAAGAAATCACCGTCTTTACCCGGGAAAACAAGACTACATTTTATTATATGGTTTTTGTTGTAACTTGTATTTGTGAGGTAATAATATTAGTCGGCTAGTCATGTATAGAGCCAAATCCAAAGGCAGAGAGACAAATAACAACTTACCCAAACTCGTAAACACATGGCTTACTCACTTCTCTGTCGCTTTCATACTCTCTCTCTCTCTCTTCTGGAACTGCATTTTCACTATATCTACCTCGCTTTGAATATTTATTATTGCATATTCAGATGAGTTTATTACCCACGTACACAACATCTGTAATAGTTTTTGAAGGGTTTGTTTTAGTCCAAAATATGAGGTTACTTCAATCGCAAGGTACACAAACAGCTAGCTAAAGTGAGTTTGAATTAAGTTGCAATGTGACAATCAACGAACAACATATCTAATACTGACCACTGATTTTTTGGTGCATCTATTTTCCTTTGTTCCTTTCAACTGACATTTCATGACCTCATGTCAAATAAAAAACTTATATCTCGAGAGAGAGCATTATAAAATCATGTGATTTGATGATTGTATATTTTGCAGTACATGAAATAATAATGGACACACATCATAGATGAATCAGTTGAGGTATATGCATGTGTATCTCACGTAATACACAGAAGAATACAAAGCATCTAGAAGAAAGGACAAAGCTTCGTTTCTTCACTAAAAGACACATGATTTCTGGGAAAGCAAAATTAGAACGTCACAAAATTCCAGGTTGCTTTTATTTGATCAAACTGTCGTCTTCTTAAGATATCATGTCCTTCTTGGGCCATTGGAAAATCAATACGTTGTATGTATATGAAACTGATTTTTTATTTATTTATTTATTTATTTATGCATTGAATATGTTGTTGGAAGGGGTTGTCATGTCACAAACTATATGCTATGTTTGTACTTTGTGCATTGGAAAATTTTATTTTATTTTGTGTACATGCATACTGAAGATTAACAAATCAATCTTTACTTAAGAAGCGTTAGCTCTTAGATTTGTTTAAACTATAGGGTCTGAAATCCCTAGTTTTTCGTCGTAGGAACGCAGTCAATTTTTCTTTGTTTCTCTTTTATTTCCATCAGCATTTCTATTTAATATCAAACCATTGGTCAATCATATTTTCTTATTTTTAATGAGTAATTGTGTTCATTATTCTAATCAAATTAATATTTGTGTTGGTTATATGCTATGGCAATGGTTCACCCACAAAAATGAAAATAAAAGGTAAATATTTTTTGGGAGAAGGATAATATCAAGTACAAATCCAACAAAGTATCGAAGTCCAGTACTGCACAAAATCAATTGGATTTGAGAGAAACTAGTTGAGAGACCACATATCTAATTGAGCTTTTATGGGTGTTGGTTATAAAGAGACAAGCCAACTGAACGAACTTGGATCGGCCATGATCCAACGGTTGATCAGCCATCCACGTCGCTCTCAATTAATGATCTTGTTCCCAGTTCAGATCATGATTAGGCCAATTCACCCAAACTTTCACCCAAACTGGCTCTTCGGCAAGTGATAAATAGTTTTCCATCTTTAAAGTGGGACATTTATTGAGACTTTATGCGTTCGTGTGAGTATTCTTATCTTAAATAAAATAAAATAAAATTATTGTCATATGAGATAAGTATTTAATTTTTCTATGCATTTTCTAAGGCGTGTCCAGTTATATTAGTATATAGGGTTCATGAAAACATAGTTATATAATATTCTGTATTTATGTGTATATGAGAGAGTAACCCAAAGAGACAAAGAGGAAGATGAGTTTATAATAACAGAGCTTGCCATTAAAAGCATAGTCTCATGGTGTCACATGGAATGTCCAAATAGTTGATAGAATTCCCATGAGACCTGATTTATTTCTCCTCAAAGTCACTCATAAACATGATGAAGTGACAGCCTTTATTGCCATCTCTTGTCATAAAAGAAAAAAAATTCTCCTAAAAAAACAGTCAAATTAAAAACAACAAATGGGATAAGGAATTGATAGGATGCATGGACAGGGTAGTAAAAAACATATACATCATTGGCACCAAAAACTGGAAGTTTACATAGAAAAAAAATCTCCATTAAACAATATATCCACACCCACAAGATTTGATATTTCACATTAAATAAAATATTTTCACGCTACAACCACAAGGACACAAAAATATATGTGTTTACAAGCGATTGACGTAATCTCTCTCTAAATAATTGAAGAGAGAAATTTGTGGATGTGAAAATTAATTTGGTCCGGCTTGGTTTTTGGAGAGGGCGAGAAAAAATTTGATGCGAGTAATTACGAATTACGTGGACATACAATATGACAGGGAAATACATTGAGCTACCATATCTTCAAGTGGCCACACACTGTCTTTACTCTTTACTGCCTTGTGCTTGTTAAGTATACTTTTCTTTGCCCTATTTAGATTTTTTGTTGTATTCTCAAGGAGATTAGAATAGCTCAATGATTTAGTATTAGAATCATCACTGCAATAGAACAATATTGTTGTGCTCGTTTGTTGTTGGCGAATGGTTCTATTTTATACGAGATTGTCAATGAAAATTTTATAAATATATCAAAAGCGTCTGATTTTTTTTTTCAATTTTTTTTTTAATTATTTAAAAATCACCGGAATTTGACGTCAAAAGCTAAAACAAAATAGACATAAACCACCTCCCGTGGCCGTGGGGCGATGACAAACGACAAACTAACCGATTTTCCTTTGTTTAGAGCTACATCAATAAATGAAATAAAAACTAGTCGACCCTTTTAGTTCCTAATAAAAAATACTTCATTTTTACTAAAATTGCAGTTACCATTCTCTCTTGTTTGTTATTCTAAACTCAAATCATCAATGATACCTAATGATTCAAGACTTTTTATAAACTTGATATGCATGAAAACTTCTGCTCTTGGTGAGATGATTCTTTTGATGCTTTCGATACAGTATTTTCCACATTTGCAGTTGATGATGTATATCTTAATATATATATATATACATATATATATATATATATATATATATATTTGTCTATGGAAACTTTAGTTATCTTCATAAGCTAATATAATTTCAAAGAGAGTGTATGAAATAGTAAATTGATTACTTTCAATTAAGATTATACTTAATTATTCAAATATTAAATATACAATATAATTCATGCTCCGTAGTATGGATAATGTTTTAATTCGTACTATTTTATTAATTATTAGATAGCTAGATTAGAAATTTAATGTACGAGGTCTAATTGGCTATATATCTGTTGCCGCAAGAATACTATAGAACAGTCACAAACTTTTGGATACAACCTGATTTGAAGTTATATTTTGTAAGCCTCAAATTCCCGTCGATGAGATTTGACTCGATGTAAATATAAAATAGGAGTAATAAAGGAATTAGGTAAAGAATGTATAAAATGAAGTAGCAAAGGAATAATTAATTGATAGAATATAACGAGCCACGGGAAATTAGAATACCCCGAAAAATAATAAATTGAGAGGGAGATCTTCTTGTGCAAGAGGAAAGAAACTAGATGCTCATTTTTCCTGAGGGCAAATATAAAAAAAAAAAAAAAAAAGATAGCGAGTCATGGGTCACACGGGGGACACGCCCTCGGCTTAATATGGTTGTTTGCTCACAAGTCACGTCACGCATCCAACCCATCTGGTTTTCCAATTAGCCATAACAACTGGTCTTGGTCTCGTGCGCGACCACTTCATTCATTCCTCACTCTTGATTTGAGTTGAGTCGAGCTCATTTAGACTTGCACTTCGCCGAGTCCCTTCGTCCGAGGAATAGTTCTTGATAAAGCTGGTTGTACGGAACCCGGGAAATAGGATCCCTCGGTCCCGTCCCATATTTTGCGGGAAATGAAACTCCCGAAACCGTAAAAAATGATACCGGGAAATCCCGGAACCATTTTCCACGGTAACGAGAATTCCCGGTACCTTATTTCGCTGTTCCGGGATTCCCATATTTATTTTTTTCATTTTATTTTAATCATAAAATCCTATATTTTCAATTAAAAAAATACAATTTTAAAAATATAGTACTAAATGGTACTAAACGGGACAGTTCCGTCCCATTTTCCTGGATGGTTCTGGGACAAAAGTCCCAATACCACATTTTATAAAACGGTTTTTTCCCACTCTCCATATGATATCAATAATACGGGAAATGGGATCCCGCGGGATCCCATATGGCCATCTTTACTCCTTGAATTAAATGGGTTGGGTCGTATTGTACAAGCCCAAAATCAAAAGTTAATTAAGGTTATAATGGAGTATACCACAAATATTACATTCGAAATAATTTTAGACCAAAATCTAATTAATTTATTTTAATTCAAAAGTATGACTATCCATGTGTAATTACCTTTTTAACCATTTTCCTTCTCTCTCTCTCTCTCTCTCTCTCTCTCTCTCTCTCTCTCTATATATATATATATATATATATATATATCGTGCATGGCTGCTTTTGTTTTTGTTTTTGAGTTGCTGAATCATCACGGCGTTCACTTTCATTCTCGTATAAACGTTTGAAGATTTTTATTTTTATTATTTTTTATTTGAAGAATCTGAAAATTCATTTGAAAATCTATTGATGTTTTGTCAGTTTATTGACATGAATGTCAATTTATCTTCTCACTCTTAGGTTTTGGCAACTTATTCTTTTATTATTAATTTTACGACGTATAATAAACATTGTCTACGTTTTTTTTTTCTTCCTGGATTCTTCGTTGCAAGATTCAATTTTTCATAGTTCGGCGCAGCATGTTGCATTTGGCCGCATCAAGTCCTTGAAATTATTGCTAAATTCTGTTCTTGGCGTGGAAATTAATTCTTATATGTGAGTCAGTGACTCGTGACCTACCATTTCACCTGCAACTTTCATCGATGACCTTAGTTCTCATTGCCCGTGCGACTTTCAAGGAAAATCTGGCTTGGAGTCCCAAACAGATACATTAATAAACAAAAAGCACTTGAAGTTCAACACATCACCTAACACCTCAGCATCACTACAAGAACATAGCATGAGAACATTAAAGAAAAACAAGAAGCCAAGGGTATGTATTATAAATAAGTATTGCAAAGGGTAACAAAAGAAGAAAAAGGAAAAACACAAATTAATTAAATTATTGAAGGGTGAACTAAACTGAAAATTTATATCCTCCATTATTGTTATTCAAATAAAGTGCAAATGGTATCTCCCAACCACGCAGCAACAAATCTTTGCAGATGCCAAAAAGCAAAATAATAGAAAAACAAGACATTGAAGAGGGAAAGTATACACTTTCTCTTCCAAAACATCTATGGCAAAATGCAACTATGTTCAGAGATCCACTCTAATTAATAGTTACAATATGCAAATGAGATGCTTATGGAAAAGAGCGCTGGTACATAGGCAAAGCACCAAGGGACTCACGTTCTGCTCTCTCTTTCTTCACCTGCAAAAAGGGCAAAATAATATACATATTTTTTCAGTGGCTTTATAGTCAAACAGTTATTTCTGCAATTCATGAAAACCTAGCAAAACATTCGCATTACTGGTGATTTTACTCTTGTTTCATTCGAGTATCAGCACAACTACTAGAGCAGAATCAGTCACTCAATCACTAAATGTTTCTATTCCTGTTTCAGCTATAAAGAGGTTTATATTACGGACTGTGTACAACTAATACTCATTCTTTCTAAACTTCGCTTTCTTTGATTCTTCTCCTGATCTTGCCTCGTGTTACACCCGTATCACAAATTTAAACAGAGATATTGGGACTGCGAATTGAGTCTGAGCCTGTAAAGCTACTTAGGAGGCTAGTGGAGTCTGGACTCACTCTTCTAAGGGCTAGTCAGGAGATTTTAACCTAAGCTAGATGTTCATAACTGAATATTATGCCAGACTTCAAAAAATTTATGAAATCAAGGAAAAAAAAGTAAAGGGCCCGTATTTTCTTATCACATAAATGCCGTAATTAGATGTCAGAGAAGAGAACTAAGCTTTCTTCAATTATCCTACAAGAATTTCGTACCAATGCGAGCATTTCCTGAAGGTAGCCCCTGAATGGTGTTTGCATAGCCTGAAACCAGACAAAAAGGGAACTTCAAGTATCCGATGAGGTAAGATAAACATATCATCCAAAAAACTATTGACTATCGAGATAGAAACTACGCCCGAATCGATATACACATGTATGTATCAAATCAGTGTTTATTGAACTAAGCAAACAAAGAAACAACATCCATCAATCAAATACGCTGGAAGTCACAACTGAGAATTTCCAAACAAAGGTCTCGCTTTGTACATCGAAATCACTCATCATCAATTGCTCCTGAACGGTGAAGCAAGTGATAACATCGTAGTAATTCTCAAAGAACCATAACCAAACACCAAGGCTGGGAACAAAATAAATCGAAAGACACAAAATTTGACCGAAAAAATCACATGGAGCAGAGTTGAAGCCGAGAGGTAAAGAGAGAACGAACCTGAAGATCTTCAGGAAGGTAAAGATGCTTCATCGAGAGGTCCATGGCGCGCTTGAGACGCTGGTGGCGAGCATCGACGACCTCCCTGGGAAGGCGGCTCAGAGCCTCCTTGATGTCCAGATCATAATACGGGTCAAAGAGATCGTCGTATCGAAGCCCTACCAGCCGTATCGATCGAATATTCAAATCAGAAACGTACCTGAATTTGGGATTATAATTAGGGTTTTGAGAGAGAGAAAAACGAACCGTATCTGCGGAGCCGAGTTGAGACGGCTTTCATGTGCTGGGCGGCGAGCCAGCTCTTCTTTGGATCCAACAGTGCCTGCAAAAAAGACGCCATTGTTGGAGCTCTTCGATCGGATTGTTTGGCGTTGGATTTTTGGTTCTAGAAGTATCGGCGATTGACGAATGGTGGCTGGCTGATATATTGAGAAAACAAAATTAACTATTTTAGAAAATACGAAAAATACTAAGAATGTTGAACCATGAATGGGCTTTCCTACGTGTATAAGCCCAATCGTATATCTTCGTTGGTTTAAAACTTTAAATTGACCACGAACAGTGGACTTTTAGGAATTTTAGGAGGGTTCAATAAAGAGGAAATTCTACAAATATTTAATTTGAAGAGGATGATCCCCTGAGTATCTATCATTTTCAGATTCCATAAAAACTTCATTTTTTAAAATTTCAGATGATTTTACCGTAAAAATTTAAACAAATGAGGAAAAATGAAATGAAATCGTTGACAATAAGAAAACCATTTGTAAAATTGAGATATTCTCATAATAATATGAGACCTCTCTGATTAAAATGAGAATCGAGGTATGTGCGCTTTTTTTTTTAATTTTTTTTTATGAGCTAGTCAGGTAATTATCACTTCAGTATATATGACTATATGAGATAACGACTGGAGTTTGGATTGGTTTTTCCATAAATAATTCTTAGGAACGACATTATTACTCGTTTATCTATTTTTTGATACTATAATAAGCCTTCAAATTCAAGGTTAAAAAACACACTAAATAAACTTATTTTTTTAAAATAAATCATCTCTCCCGGCCATCTTGTCTACAAAATGGCCGAGAATTCTAAGTATCATTTGATTAAAAAAATTGATTTCGAGTCACTTGTTAACATGACAAAAAAATATCTCATATTACCACATAAAATCAACACATCTCAAACAAAATATAACAAATATTAATACAATCTCAATTAAATTATATTTAAACACGTAATCTAAATAAAAATTTCAATCTCTAAACAAAACTCTCACATTCTCAAATTAAAATCAATAACCTATTATCTAATCACAATTAAATATCTAAGTCATACAATTCAAACATATTAATAATTCCTATCAAACAATATTACAAACAATCCATTCTTAGAATCAATTTTTATAAACATTCCTAGCGTCTATAAACTTTTGGCGAGGAGAGGCGGAGCATGGCGGGGGCGACGAAGGCAAGCAAGAGGCGCGGAGAAAGAGGGGAGAGACGAGAAGACGCACTACGAAGAACGATGGAGTGGTTCGAAGAAGAAGGAGTGGCGATGAAAATAAGAAGAAGAAGGCGTCGCAGAGAGTGGAAGAACTTGGAGTCGCAGCGAGAGATAGGATGATTGAAGAAATGTGAGGAAAAGAGGCATAGGCAAGAACGAATAAGAAAGAGAAAGAAAAGTTAAGATTTTAAACTTTTAACCTTGTTTTTATCGGCGTCCCTCCGCAACAAGGAGTTTTTTTTTAAAACAAATTAATTAAAAATGTTAACAAAAATTTAGTTCTGTCGGATCTCTCACTGCCTCGGGATTTCAACAATGAAAACCATATCCGACGTGGAATCATTCCTTGCCATAAAGAGTTATGGGAAGAACATTTTGCTATTCTAATAATCAAATGATATACCATGGCAGAATTCATTTTCTGCCATGAAAACGGAAAACAACGAAAGTTTTCATGACGGAAATGTCTTTCGTCGTGGAAACCAAGGAGTCGAGACTTTCCACGATTAAAAAAAAGAGTATTCATTTGTTGAATCTCCATCATGTTAGCAACACTTTATAATCGTGGCTATACAACTAAAGTTCAAAGTGGAAGAAAGGCTATCACACGCACAACAGTCATAATTTACTCCTCGCTTATTAACATGAGTACCCTAACATGTTATCTACAAATTATTTTCAGACTAAATTCGTCCATTGTAGAGATAATCTGGCCTAACTCTTCGCTGTACTTAGAGCATCTTCCATGGAGGCCCTCAAACCCTTATTTTGAGGATATTTGGACCTCCAATGGAGAACTCTAAACCCTCAAATTGAGGTTTTCAATAACGCACCCTCAAACTATTTAGATCATAAAAAAATGTTGTTAAATTATATATTAGTCCTATTCTTTATATAAATTGTTAAAATTAACTCCATTTTACAAAATTTAGTAAAATCTTTTATTTTTTTGGTACATAAAGATAAATATATTTTAATTAGATTATTTTTAATATAATCAATTGATATTTTTAATATAATCAATTGAGGGGCCCTTATCTTCGAAATGAGGGTCTAAGGGACCTCTACTCCAATGGGCCCCTCAAATTTATCCTTATAAATTTTTAAATATTGCATATTAATCCGCAATGCTTAATATTATTATTACTATTATTATACTTTCATACATAATATTAACATGTACTCTATATAAAGTTAAAGTCTAATTAAACATAGGTTATAATTTGTTCTTAAGCCCTCATTAATTTATTGTACGTGCTACGTGTGTCTCCATAAAGTCAACGAGTCTTAATGTATTTTTTTTTATTTGAGTGATAGTGTATTGTATATTGTACTCTTCAATTATAGTTTTTGCTAATTTAAATTTATAATATGTGTTTTTTTATTCATCCACTAATAAATATATCAATTGATTATATTAAAAGGGGTTTAATTAAAATATTTTTATCTTTATGTATAAAAAAATAAAAGATTTTACTATATTTTTTAAAATGAAATCATTTTTAACAAGTTATATAAAGAATATGACTAATATATAATTTAGCAATAATTTTTTAGGATTCAAATGATACATTTTTAAATATGAGGGTGTTCTATTGAAAATTCCATAATGAAGACTTAGAATTTTTCATTGGAAGTTCAAAAACTCTCAAAATGAAAGTTTGATGATCTCTATTAAAGTTGCTCTAAGACCCTCATTTTGAGATAGGAGCCCTCAAAATGAGAGTCGGAGATGCTCATATTTTATTCGGCATAAAATACAAGTTTTCACTCACTTAATTGTAACATTTTCTTTTTGACATCATAACATTTCATACGCATGATCTCAGCTCAAAATTGTGAAATGATTGCTGTAAATTTCAGACCCCAATAACTACTTTTCTTTAATGAATATATAATGGAAATGAGCATCGGTCAAACATCAGTTAAACTTAAGTAGTTGAGAACAGCTAAGCCAATTCAATTCGCTCAACTGCATGATTTTAATTATTTTGGCATTTTTTTTTACTTTTGTCCAATAATTTATTGCATGTAGAGAGCGTGGGAGGGTACAAGAGATAGCCCAAAGTAAAAAAGATAAGGATCATTATAAATATTTAGAATAACACGTCGCAATATTTGAGGAGAGACGCGAAGTCGGGTGGGTAATCTGCAGACAAAGATATCAAAAAGAAAGAAAAAAAAATAAAGAATGGAAGTCATTGATCAAAAGAAAACAGATCAAATCGTCGGTGAGAAAATAGAGATGATAAAAGAGAGTAGTGCCGTAATAAAGAAGGAAAAAGAAGACGAGAAAAAGACTTGCAGTGTCGAATATCACGTTGAAGAGGGTTCTGAGGACTTTTCAATGGACGAGGCTGAGAAAGTCAAAGTGGACGAAATGAGAGCTCTCTGCCAAAAACTAGACCCTTGTTCTGATATTCAGGTTTGATTTCTCAAAACTTCTTTCTATTTGAGTCACACTCACACACAGACACACATAATATATATATATATATATATATATATATATATATATATATTCAGGATGAGGTGGACGATTTGACGCTGAGGAGGTTTTTGAGGGCGCGAGATATGAAGGTGGAAAATGGTGCGAGGATGTTCGTGAAGTACCGGAAGTGGAGGCGATCGGTGGTGCCAGGTGGCGGGAGGGTATTGGATACACAAGTGAGGAATGAGATTGGTCAAAACAAGTTCTTCATGCAAGGCTTTGACAAGAAAGGGCGTCCCATTGCTGTGCTATTAGCTGCCAGGCACAAGAAAGCCAAAGTCGATGAGTTCAAAAGTAATTCTCGACATCCAATTTTACTTTCACATAATAATCACTTGTTATAAGTTCTATGATTTATTCATAACAGAGACAAATAGCTAATCAGGGGGATAATATAAAGTATTTTATTTATGAGGGGTTTCATCGTTCTTTTTTTTTACAGAAAAAGTACACGTGTTAAAAAAAATATATAGAAACATTTTTTTGTCGTAATTATTAATTTTTTTTTTTAGAGGCTTAATAATAGTTAATAGGTCCCCGTGACTCCGTCACACTCACAACAGAGAAAAATATATATAATTTTAAGCTAGCACTGGCATTTATTTTTGACAATGACTGTCTGTGATCTCAACATTATTGATGTATTACTTACTTACTCCCTTTTTTGTTTTTTTGTTTTTACCTCACAGACTTCGTAGTTTACTGCCTTGAGAAAATATGTTCCAGGTAATCATATACGTATGCAAATTAGGCACCCATGTACACAATACACGTCATGCACATTATAATTATATTTGTGTATGTGTGTATATAGATACATATATATCATTGAAAATTTAGAATTGGACAACGATCGATATCGGCTATTAATGGAGCTCATATATACTCAGCTAAAAGTTATTTAATTACCAAATATATCTACTAGTACTACTGTAACGTGACATTGTGAATCTATAAGCATTAGTTCCTTTATCTCTTTTACTTAAACGTGAATCCAATTTTCAACATATATGACTAATATTCAATAATATTTAGGGATGTTAGAAATTGAAATATTAAATATAGCTTTATATCGTTTCTAAAATGTTCAGAATGCCAAAGGGTCGTGAAAAGTTTGTAGCGATTGGAGATCTACAAGGATGGGGATATTCCAATTGTGACATTCGTGGATATTTAGCAGCACTATTGCTTATGCAGGTTTTATATTTTTCCTCGACAAGATATATATATATATATATATATATATATATATATATATATATATATATATTAGACCTTTATTTTTCTGCGATAGTAATTAAAAAAACCTCTATGTACATGTATTTTGAAATACCTTCTAATATGGCATTGATACCAGGAAATGTTTTAGCAGCTTCCAGTTAGAGACACAGGACTGAGAAAACGCCATTAACTGTTCAACATTATTTAATACGTAGATACAATATTAAATTAATGCTTTCATAAATATGCAGTTGCAGCTACGTACTAAGTAGACTATACATGCAGCAATAAAAGCATTGATCATAAATGATCATATCCGTTTGAATATGATCTATACCGACATTATTCAGTTTATCAACCCTACTGATTTTGATTTCTATTATTATATGTAATAATTATTTAATTTTGTGTACAGGATTATTATCCAGAGAGGATAGGAAAGGTTTTTATAATCCATGCACCTAATATATTCAATGCTATTTGGAAAATGATCTACCCGTTTATTGACGACAACACAAAAAAGAAGGTAAGACAGAATCTAAATATATATACTAATACGTTTTCAACCCCTAAATATTATGAATTTCTTATATATTTATATTATATATATATATATATATATATATATATATAATTTCGCAGATCGTGTTTGTGGAGAATGAAAATCTGAAATCGACATTGCTAAGTGAAATCGACGAAAGCCAGTTACCCGTTGAATATGGAGGCAAACTACAATTAGTACCAATCCAAGATTCTTGAATTATATCAAAAGCGACACTATATATATATATATATATATATATATATATATATATATATATATATATATATTGCCACTACTATAATTGAATGCGTATCATATATATATATATATATATATATATATATATATATTTCCACTACTATAATTGAATGCGTATCGTCCTTATTTATATACCTAGCTTCCAAATTATAATCTGGCTTTCACTTTACTACTGATGATGTATTTGGCATACTATTTGCCGACATATTTAATCTAAAATCCCAGATGTTTGTTAAGCGCAAAGAGAAAGAGGATAAAACCCCTCAAAGTTGGGAAATCTAGAGGTGTTAGATCCTCTAAAAAAGAATATCTCGGTTTACGTGGTAGATGGTTTTGGTTATTTGTTCTAATTAAGTTGTAACCTTTAATAATTAGTTTCGAGTTTCGACTTTGAAAAATCGGGGCATGACAACCATTTCTTTGTCAGAATATTGTTTATATTATCATCCGCCGAAAAGAAAAATAACAAAAACCAATTACATTCAGACAAATATATATTATAATACAAATTACATTCAGACAAATATATATTATAATACAAAAATCTAGCAAAAGACAAAAGGTTGATCGTCATTCATTGATCGTCGATATTTCTCTAAATGAAAATATCGGGCGACCATGGGCAATCAACACGTTGATCATTGAACTTTATGCACCTAAAAAACAGTTTATAAGTGATTCTTAATTTACTGTAGTGATAATTTTACACCACATATTGAAAGATATGTCGCGAGTTCAAATCAATTGAGTCGCGGATGCTCCCAGAAAAAGAAGGTAGTTTTGAAATCATGGTCATATTTATGTAGAAACGTCAAAGAACATGCTCTGATTGTTAAAGCAAAATAAAATATCAGCCATATTTTTTTCTTTTTGAGGGAAGCCATCTTTTTTTCAATTTGATTTTTATGTTCTTGCCAGTCCTTTGAATGTGACATCGACGTGACGGACCACGTGTACTACTTAATCCTGGCCTAACGGTAGAGGGACGGGACGGAATCCCCGCTACCGTTAGGCACAGTAACGGGAGCGGGACTCCCGTTACTGCTGACGGACGGGACTCCCGTCCCGTTAAGTGGACTAACGGGATCCGGTGATCCCGTTAGTCCCGGTTTTTTTTTTTTTTTTTTTTAAATCTCGGCAAAAAAAAAGAGCCGTTTATTTTATTATCGTTTTTTTATAGCCGTTATACCCATTTCGGCCGAATTTATTTTATTTTTTTTACCCACTTATTTCTAAAATCTATAAATACGTACCCCCATTTCATTCATTTTCTTCACATCTTTTCTTCAAACTCTCTCAAATTCTCTCAATCTCTCTCGATTTTAATCTGAAATTCTCTCAAACGCTTTCAATTTTTCATGGCATCCTCATCCCACAACCGAGGAGGTCGAAGGGGAAGAGCTTCCCGAGGTGAACGAATGCACCGTTTTGAAGAAAATTGGTTGCACTTGTCCCAAAACGCCCCTGACCCAAACACCCAATACTCTTTCGATCCAAATTATGTTGCTTCTACTTTCAACCATTCGGAATTCACCGAAATTCCAAACACCCAAGTGTCATACTACCCTCAAATGGATCCCGAGCAAGCCTATCAAGCTCAAATTCCGCCATCCGAAGTGACTTTTCAAGAATTTCAAGTATTCGAGCAAAATTATCGTGAATCCCAAAATCCAAATGAAGAAGAAGATGACGATGAAACCCAAAATCCAAATGAAGAAGAGGAGGAGGAGGAGGAGGAAGAAGAAGACCTACCACCACCACCACCTCAACCTCGAAGTCAAGTTCCACGACCTCGACAACGTGAACAACAAGAGGAGACCCGACAACGACGACAACGACGAGCACGACAAGAACAACAACAACAACAACAACAACATGAATGTGCTCAACAACAACAACAACCACCTCAACAACAACAACCACCACGACGTCGTGCTAGATCCGTTGTGTGGACCTTCTTTGAAGAGGTGATTGCGAACGGCGAAAAAGCCGAAAAATGTCACAGTTGTGGCAAAATCTTCAGCGCTCACAACACAAGAGTCGGGACGTCGCTATTGTGGAGTAATCACAGGCACTGCCAGGGGAATCAATCTGGAGCCTCGTCAACCCAGGTTAGTAACATCGATACTGTAAGCTTTAGACGTGAATTAGTAGAATATTTTGTATCCACCGATCAATTTTTTAGTCATATCGAATCTCAAGGCTTCGTTAGATTCATTAGTTCTATAATTCCAAACGTTCAAATAATGTCTAGGAAAACCTTGAGATCCGATATCCTAAAATGGTTTTTAGGAGAAAAGGAACAAATGAAAGACACAATATCATCTGGTAGATATAACGTTGCCTTAACCTCGGATATATGGACTGGTCAATCTAAGATGGATTTCATGAGCGTTGTAGTGCACAATATAGACGACGATTGGAACTTAAACAAACGTATCATAGCCTTTAGGAGGATAGAAGGTTCTCACACTGGTGAAAACATCTTAGACATCATAGTTATTGTTATAGGTGAGTGGGGTTTGACCGATAGGATTATATCTGTAATCTTAGATAATGTCATAAGCAACAACGCCATGATTAGGGAGTTAAAGGAGAAACTTAACGTTGACGAACCATTTTGCATCAACGTTGTGCTACCCATATCATAAACCTCATAGTTCAAGCCGGAGCCGCTAGTTATGACCCTTCGATCAACAAGATTAGGAATTACATTAGTTGGATAAATAGTTCAACCTCTAGAGTAGATGAGCTTAAGAGACACTTTAGACTAAACGGTCTCCAAGAACGCACCTTTCACCTAGATAACAAAATTAGGTGGAATTCTACTTTTCTCATGTTGACCAACTTCTTATCCGAGCATTACGTCAATGTTATTGTTTCTTACATTAACAGTGAACATGACGAAAACGCTATATCCGAATATGATATTAGGATGGCTGAATCATTTGTTTCTTTTCTCGACATTTTTTACAAAGAAACTTGTTATCTCTCTGCTGTTTACACTCCTACTTCTTTTCTCGGTCTTCATACTATGACCGCAATTACTGTGCATCTTGATAAATATAAAAACGAAACAATTTTTCAAAATTCTATTCAAGCAATGACAGCCAAGTTTCTAAAATATTGGGGGGCTGGAAAGGTTCCATTATTATACGGTTTTGGAGCCATTCTAGACGTCCGATGTAAAATTGGTGGTTTAAAAAAATTTATGAAGTACATTAGAAACCATTTCGTGGACCAAGATTACGTTGCACTTGATCTCGCGAGGATCGTGCAAGCTTTTTTTTGATCTTTTCAAGGTATACGAGGCGAAACTCCTACCGCAATATCGAGCACAACCATCTCAATCACAGACGCAGTATCCGAGAAGACACCAATACACGAATGTCTTCGTCAACGCGCCCGCTTACAGCCCATCGCCTCAACAACAAGAAGCCGGGACAAGGCAGACGAGGTCGAGCGCAACCGACGCACGGTCCCATCCGGAGATCCAAGAGTACGATCAGAACGATTGGGTCAGGTCGGATGACGAAGCCATCAACCTCTTGGTTTGGTGGAGACAGAATGCGAGGAGGTTCCCGGTCTTGTCATCTATGGCACAAGACATCCTCACCATCCCTGTTTCAACCGTGTCACCTGAGACGGCTTTTAGTAGCGCGGACCGCATCATCGACGATAGAAGATGTAGCTTGAAACCGGAGATGGTCGAAGCATTGACGTGCGGTAAGGATTGGATTCAACATAGAAATCGAGCACAAGAAACATTCATGTGCTTCGATATTCTTGACGATTTTGAAGTTGATTTCGCAAATGTAAACATAAATGATTAGACTAACTTGTATAACTAAGAGATATCCCGGCCCTTGTCCGGGATAAATTTTCAAATAATTAACGAGGAAATGGGTGCTCTTTTTCCTCGCCGTCGCACCTTTTTAGGGGTCGGTGAGGTTTTTTAGGAGGCCCATTTTTAATTTCACATTCTTCTTTATTATTTTTTCTACCCATTTACTTCAAAATCTTTTCAATTAAGTCCTTGTATATAATTATTTAACTTCATTTAAATCTTCATTTCTACCCACTTAATTTAAAATCTTTTCAATTACATCCTTTTATTTAATTATTTAACTTCATTCAATTTTTTTTTTTAATATTTTTTCTTTTTTTTTACGCCTAACGGGGTCCGAATCCCGTTAGGCGGGACTCCCGTTACCGTCCCGTTCATTAACGGGACGGGACTCCCGTTAGTCCCGGTAACGGGAGTCTGGGCTTGGCGGGAGCGGGAGTCGCGGTACCTCCCGCCAAGCCAGGTTTAGTACTACTTATTGTATAATTTTCAGACACCTAAGTCTTGTATTGTATATATATCCTAAATATAGATTATCCATACTAGTGTATCATAGTTATCATCCATACTTTTTTTTTTTTTTTTTTTTTTTTTTTTTTTTTAAAATATACACAATAGATTATCCATACTAGTCTATCATAGTTAGTCATATTTTTTTATAAATAAAAACTATATTGTTAAGATTTGATTACGTTACGTAGGTATCCTTTGGTCATGAACTCGTGATATGATTATGATATATCTATAACATAGATAATAAAGAGGAACTTTACTCCCCCATTCATCCTGGGGCCGCCACGTGGCGTCGGCAAGTGACGACATGTGGCGGCCTTTTTTTGTTTTTTGTTTTTTTTTTTTGCTTTTCGGTTTTTTTTTTTTGCCTTTTAGGTTGTTTTTTTGTTTTTGTTTTTTTTCTTTCCTTTGCTTTTTCGGGGTTTTTTTTTTTTCTTTTCTTTTCTTTGCCTTTCGGTTGGTTTTTTTTTTTTTTTTCAATCTATTTTGTAAAATTTTTTTTATGTATATTGTTTTTTTTCCCTCTCTCATCAATATATTTTGTATAACTTTTTTATTTATTTTATAATCATAATTACTGATTTTATATTATATTATATCAATAACATACATTATTTTGAGTGTATGTTAGTTTTATATTTTCTTTATTAGATTCTCTTTCTTTTTCTTTTTGATATTTATTTCCCTTCACCTTATATATGTCTCCATATTTCATTGGTTCGTTTTTTTTTAAAAGTTTTTTTCCAATCTATTTTGTAATTTTTTTTTATATATATATTGTTTTTTTCCTTCCTCTCTCATCAATATATTTTGTATAATTTTTTTTATGTATTTTATAATCATAATTACTGATGCTATATTATACTATGGCCCCATTTGACATAGCTTTGTTTAAAAAAAAAAGTGCTTTTATAAAAAACTGTTTTTTTTTTTTAAATGACAAAGTGTTTGGTAAACTGTTTATAAAACAATTGTTGCTGGTAACAAAAACTGATTTAGCGTTTGATAAAATAAATATATTATAGTAAAAAGACTAAAATAGACATGTTCTTAATAATTAAATAATAATTATTGATATGCTTATTTATATACATATATATAAATAATATTTTGTACGATGATATTACAGTAATTTATATAGCAAACTTAAAAAACTTTTTCTAAGAATCCTAGCTTTTCGATCTCATGTACAAAATCTAAAAACGTTTTTGAAATTTTTTGTAAAAACAGTTTTGCCAATCACATGATAAACAGTTTAGTATTTTCTAAAAAAAAAACAAGGTTTTTTAATCCCTAGCAAACGTAGCCTATATCAATAACATACATTATTTTTAGTGTATGTTAGTTTTATATTTTCTTTATTAAATTCTCCTTCTTTTTCTCTTTGATATTTATTTTCCTTCACCTTATATGTGTCTCAATATTTCATTGGAAAGCGAACGCAAGTCTTATTTACCCATGAAAGTCTAATCAATGTACAAAATAAATTTTTTACATTTTATTATTCGTTCATGATTTTTAAGGGTTTTTTCTTTGGGTAATTTAGCAAAATAGCCAACTTAAACGTTGAGAATTGCTAAATAGCCAAGGTTTGGTAAATAGTAGGTAAATAGCCATTTTATATATTTACAAACGTAAATATCAAGTAAATAGCCACTGCCATATTAAGCCACGTCACCATTTATGGCTATTTACTTAATATTTACCAAACCTTGGCTATTTAGCAATATCAAACGTTTAAGTTGGCTATTTTTCTAATTTTTTGTTTTTCTTAATTGTCGGTTTCTTTGGTGCCTATTGTTTACAAATCTTGATAACACAAATTAACCTCTACAAATTTTACTTGTTATTATCATTTATAATATGCTAAAATCATTCGCGCGTAGCGCGATGCTAAAACTAGTACTAAAATAAAGTATGTGTAAGAACTCCTGAGTGCGGGTCATGACCCCCACCCCCCCCCCCTCAGGCGGGTTTTTTTTTTTTTTTTTTTTTTTTTCTTTATATTTTTTTTGTTTATATAATAATTTTAAATTCCTCCTTTTTAGATTATTATTTATTTTGATAGTCTTTAATATTTTTTCTATTAAATTTGGTATATTGCTCTTATATTTCTACTATAAATTATTTGCCCCCTCCTCCCAAATTCGATTTGTAACTCTATCCTTGCCTGTGAGTGATTTTGGAAAAACATATTCTGGTCGTTTTCCTCAAATAATTATTTAGGTCAAATTTAGACAATGGGCTGGTCCTTTGTTTTTCCTGATTTCAAATTGGTCACTCAACAAACTTCGACATAATTTTCAGTGAAGATATGTTTCGCACGATTGATTTTGAGAATGTGTTGTAACACGTGGAATTAATGTTTATTGCGGGTGTTCAGTTTTGTCAATTATGCATTCTTAGCGAATTTGCGAGCTACACTATCTCGCTACACTTCATACTGAAGATTTAGGGATTGCAAAGTAAAAGAGAGAATCTGAATAAATTAATCACAAAGAATACAAAGCTTAGGTATATAACAATAATATAATTAAAGAGAGAAAAAGACTAAAATAACCTTATAATAAATAGAATAATAATAAAACTATTGTATATCATGCTAATATCTCCTTCAAACTCATGATGGTACATCAATAATCATTGAAAATTTGTCAGTTAAGAAGCATAACTGCGAAGTGAAGTGAGTTTTCGTGAACAATCGACAACATGGAGAGAAGATGGAGCATATGACAATGCGATCATACCAAGCTGTAAGTGATGACAAGTGACGTGATAATCAATCTCATTATGCTTGATTCGTTCATGAAAAACCAAGTTACGAACAATCTGAATGACACTCTAATTATCACAGTATAACAGCGTAAGATGATGAAGAGTAACCCCCAAATTAGCAAGTAACTAGCGCAATCAAACAATCTCACATGTAATCGATGCCATAGCACGATACTCAATTTCGGTGAAAGAGCGAGAAAAGCATCATGCTTCTTGCTCTTCCACGAGATGAGAGAGTCCCCCAACAAAGACAGAGAATCTAGTATGATAAACTAACTATCATATTAGTGAATGCAATTTATTTAGGTTATCAATAAACTTAATTAACATACGTTCCCAAGTGTTGTCTTTCAGTTGATTTCTTAAGCAATGTTGTTTCTTAAATCCACATGATCATATGAGTTCGACCCGTATCTTGAGAGAGCAGTGCACCGCTACAGTAATTTGTCATCGTATCTCATTCTCATAGAGGTAGGTCTCACCACATCAAACATTTTCCATAGATGTTTTTTTCAAAGAAAAAATATGAAGAAAAAAATAGGTGCGTCATGTGCAACTACTAAGATATTACCAATTATTGAAGTGATTACCAATTATTGAAAACAATACTTGATTTGATAACGGTGGACTTGCAATCTATGGTTTCGCCAGCCAATCGACATCAGAGTAGGCGCGCAACTCTAACAAAGATGAGGAAGGAAACAGTAGACTATGAAATTGAGTATTACGAAAGTACATGAGAATGCGAAGAACAGAAACCCAATGAACTGTGGTGGGAGCAGTGACAAACTGAATGACAACATGGATAATTCAGCGATGGCAATCTGGTCCGGACACGAAACAGTTATGACACGATTTAAAGGAAATCAATACATGGGTCGATTCTTAATTGGGTCGAACACGCTAACACGATTAAATTATGGGTCAAAACGACATGATTACAGTAACACGATTAAAATCCAATTAACACGACTATTAAATGGTCGACACGAAACACGATTACGACCCGCGTGAATATGACCCAATTAATACGATTAAGAGTAATAGCATGATTATGACCCAGTTAAACACAAGTAATATTATATATGTAAAATTATTAATTTATAACTATAAACATAAAATTGATATAAGAAAATATGATGAAATAAAATAATGTATATATTCGTATCAATATCAATTCACGTATAATAACTATAGTCAATAGTATACTAATTGACTTCACGAGAGCAATAATAATCTATCGAATTAGTTGTTTTCAATTACAAATTTAACTAGTATGTCTAGTGGTGTTCTCATAATTCGCAATTTACAATTTCAATAACAATAGTCTCATAATAACGTATCGTATACAATTTTATTTGATTTCGATTCAGTTCAATTCATATCGAACAATCACAATTCACAATCACAATAACAATAATCCCATAATAACATATCGTATTTAATTTTATTTTATTTCAATTCATATCGAACAATCACAATAACTATAGTCTCATAATAACGTAATCATATTTAATTTTATACGATTTTAATTCAATTCAATTCATATCGAACAATCGCAATTCACAATCACAAATACTATTATCTCAAAATAATGTAATTATATTCAATTTTATTTGATTCAATTCAATTCATATCGAACAATCACAATTCACAATCACAATAAAACCAACCTCGGCGGTGCCACCGTGGTCCTTAACAACCTTCTTCAAGCAAATATGCTTCATCATTATTACCCCATATTACCTCTATAGTAAAAATAGCATTAATTGTCCCTATTTTGAGAATAGAAAGATTTTATGTGTACTGCTAAAAAAATAGGGCAAGTCCATTTCCCTTTATCATAACCTCTTCTTATTTTGATTTTAAAGTTAATCCGATTCAACTCGCTGTTGTTGTTTTGACTGAGCAACACAGCATGTGAAGGAGCAAAACAACCCTAGGATAGACCAAATCCTGACTGGCACGGAGACACCATGCTGCATTGGCTCCAGGCCCGACGTTAATAGTAGGCGACTTAAGCCACCGCTTAAGGCCTCAATTTTTTGAAAAATATTAAGTCCAAAAGAAGGTCCATTTTGAAAAGCGGCTCATGTCCATGCTTTGACCTCTCTCTCTCTCTCTCTCTCTCTATGCGTACCCTCTTCTTTCTCTCTGATAATTTTTGTTTTGCTTTTTTACTACTCTCTCTCTCTCTCTCTCTCTTATTTACTGCTCTCCTCTCTCTCTCAAACATCTTTCCTTTCTATAATAAAAAAAATACATATTTTCTTCCCATAAAACAACTACTTTTGTTTTGTTGTACGTGCTCCAATTTTATTTATTTATTTAATTGTGCCTTATATTTACTCAGTTTTTTATATTAGAACAAAGTTCTTTTTTTTTTGTCACTAACAAAATTTCTAAATTTCTATTCTTCCATTCCAATGTGTGAATGCTATTTTCTTTTATATGAAAACTGAGGCTTGTATCCTATGCTATTTTTTTTGTGTATATGAAAATTGAGATTTGTATCCTATTATTATTCCATATTGTTCGATCCTATCATTTATATAGCCAATATCCTCATTCTTTAATATTCACGTCACAAGTTTTATAACATTCAACTTTTTTTTTTTATAATTGCTATTATTTATTTATTATAATGAGTTTAACTGTTTAATAAAACAATGCACTAATAAGTCTATTTTTTAATCTTTATTTAGTGTTTTAATGGTTAATATATAATTTGATTAGTTTCTTTTATAATATAATAAGATAGTTTAATTTGAAAATATGTTTAAATGGTTTAGGTGTTAAATAATAATGAATGGACTAAAATGTTACGAAATCAATATATTATAGACCAAAACTATGCCAAAAAAAAAATTTGTAACCAAAATGCTACAATGATGTAAAATTGCGGACTATTTGATTGAAGAAAATTAAGGCCTAATTATTGATTTTCGCTTAAGGCCTCACTATGTCTAGGGCCGGCCCTGACTGGCTCTCGAGCTGTGGCTCATCAGAACCCAACTAGGCCGACCTAGGCGGTCCAACTGTCATGGTCACTGTCATATTTTTTTTCTTTGCTAGCTCGTATGTTATTATGCAAACGAGTGACATTTTGGTCTCTAAATTAGATTTTTGGAGCAAAATAGTCCTCTGAGTCATTTATTTTGCAGCATTTTAATCTCTTTTCTAAAAAGATCGTCTTCTTATAAAAAAAATATATTTACACCTAGACAACTAAAAATCTATTTACAAATTAAATCCAACAGTTTGTTTATAATATTATATATATATTTTTAAAAAAATAGTATCATTAAAACAGAAAATTCGCTTTAAAATTACCAAAAAAAAAAAAAAAAAAAATTAGTATTTTTAGGCTTAGTTCAATTAGTTTCTCTAAGTTTCTAAATTTAAGCTGTTTCAAATTTAATTGTTGAATGTCAAAATAACAAGAATGCATAGGAATCTACCTAATTGCAAAAAAAAAAAAAAAAAAAAAAAAGTTTGTGGGTATTTTGTTTGAAAATCAGTCTGGGGACTGAATTTCACTCACATAATTATTCATGGACTGTCTAGTGTCTGCTATTTTTAAAAAAAAAAAAAAAAAAAAAAATCTTTTGAGCTCGTCTGTTACCGAGCATAATTAATTCTGAGCCCTTTTTTTAAAGCATGTCACGGCGAGAGTGATAGTGAGCTGTCCGGAGAAAGGCGAAGCCGATGGAAGGCTCGTTCCGCTTCCAGGGTCGCTTTCCGAGCTACTCGACATCTGTGCCCAGAAATTCGGCTTCTGTGCCTCAGAAGTGTTGACCAAGGAAGGAGCTAAGATTGATGACATTGACCTTGTTAAAGAATGCCAATAGACCGTTTGTATTCACTTGAACTGATTACATACTACACAAAGCTTTCAAAGTATAACACAACAAAATTGAAAATCAAGTACACTTTTAATCTGTGATGTTAATGTCAGTACAAGCTGGTGTAATAGAAAGAAACAAAAACAAAAAATCTATGCTCATTTTAATGTTGAAATTCATAATCTTGTATTGACTGTCCAGTCATTTACATCTCATTTTCCCTTCCTTATCTATCTCTAATTTGGTGCAGCAATCTAAATCCCTTTATTACCTACAAATGAATATCATTCTGCTTCTGTTAATTTTTTTCCCCAGTGTTCCTCCAATAAAAAGAATTACTCGATAGCCTGGAGATTTTCGAGGATTAAATTCACCATCTCCGATCCAATGCAACGATCTCCACCAATGTGTTCCAAACCAAGACTGTCTCACTATTTTTCATCATCGTCAGCGTCGGGGTAAACCTGAAACGAGATTATATAATTTCATTAAATAATATTAACTTGACTAACAAGACAACAAACGGCTATACTTACCTGAGAGAACCTATCTTCGTTGAAGCTTATGGCTCTTAGCTTGAATTCGCCTCTGCTTGTCGTTATCTCGTCAAGTATTTCTGCATCGTAGAAATCTTCTGTGTCCTCGTCGCTGACCGAATCGAGCTCTTCTCTTCTCTGCTTCACACACAAGTGCTTAACAAAAGCGCTACAACAAATTAAATTGATCAAATCGATAATTGAATAAGGATTATTACCGCGAGAGAGATGCTCCGAATCCGCTGCGGAGCGCCTGAGAGCTCCTCGTACTCAGCAGCATCGAGCTCCTGAAGATGGTTCCGCTGGAACAGTCTCGGCAACAGTCTCTCTCTTATGACTATGAGAAGAAAGAACGGCAACGGGAACAAAATCCCGGCAATGGGAATCCAAGTCACTCCGAAACAGATCAAGAAGTAGAGCGTCTGGAAGATCGTGAACAGCGCAATGTACTTGAACGGCACCGATTCAACGTAAGAAGCGTGAGACCCTTCCAAAACTCTGTAAATATAACAAATATCAGCGCGCACAAAAGCATAACATGTGACCCTTCCCCCGAGTTTTTTCATCAACCCGAACGACGCAACAAGCTCAGTGAAGAGAGCGTAGAAATGGAAAGGCAAGAGAGGGAGAGAGGGTTTTACTTGTAGCGGCGGCGAGGGGTTATGAAGAGAAGAAGAAACCTCTCCCAGAACTGGTTTCCGGGGAGGCTGTCGATGGCCATGTAAGCAAAGTAACCCCAGAGAACGGAGGTCGGGATTCTTTTGATGACCGGGATCGCACACAGAGATAGCCCCACCAGAAGGGACTGCAACAAGTTGGTCATCCTTTGCTCGTTCACCCGAACCGGCAAATAAGCGTCAATGTGCTTCTCCGGGTCGAATTTCTCCTTCGAATCTCCGCCTCCGTCCGAGTCCACTTGCATCACCGCCTCCTTTAGGCCGTCCAACTCTTTCGACTGAAACAAGACAGAGACTGGCTGAAGATACCGGGTTTTTTTTTTTTTTTTTTTTTTTTTTTAAGGATAGGGAATATGAATGAAAATTTTACCGTTGGAGATGTGTCCATTTCTATGAAAACGGCTTGCATTTTGCCGTAGATCTCCGTGCTGCTTGCTTTCTTCTTAATGCATTCCTTTGCGCTCTTTACCATTTTCTTCCGTATCAACTGCCAAATAAAAACTCGTTAAGAATAATCAACCTACACGCTGTTCTCGAAGAAGCAATTGCGACGAGATAATTTTTTTTTTTTTTTTTTTACCTGCCTACGGAGAACCGCGAGACTCTTCGTGTGCATCGGAGATTGTGGGAGAACCCCGTTCGACGGAGGAAGGCCGAGCAACCCGCAAATCAGCGTCTGAAAACCCCTCGGAAGAAAGAAAAAAAAAAAGAAAACTTGTCGCGTAAGCAACACGAGATCCTAACTAAAAAAAAGTACACCGGAATCACATTTCCCCTTTTTTTTCTTACCATGATTCCGAGCAACAAGATGTCGTAGTGATACGCGGACGGCCTCTGAAGATTGAACTCCTTTTGCTGCGCGAGCTGCGACGCGACGCTGTGGTCGAAGAAGTAGAGCCCCGCAATCATCACGGCCGGTACGATCGCCGCGAAGATATACAGAATCGGCACTTTTCCCATGTCCCCGATGACCGTCCAATGATACAACGAGACGGGCTCCCAAGGGAGGGGACAGAAGAGCCTCCTCGGGACTCCCTCGGGGACGGCTCTGGGCAAACCGTAAGACAGCGCGGTCCAAAAAACCACCATTAGAGGGACACCGTAATCGGCGATGAATCCCCTCAGACATCCCGTCCCGTAAAACCACGACCTCGCTCTTCTGCTGCGGAGGGCTGTGACGAGGAGGCCGAACGAGAAGATCACCGCGAGAAGGCCGTTCACGTACAGCCATTGGAACTGGCTCGCCTCCGATTTCGGGCCCTCGGATTCTGCAACGCTGAACTCCCCGATGATGCCCTGAAAAGATGATCACGAGGATTGCGTTATATATAGATGATGATTGGTTTGAGTTTTAGGGCTAATGAGCTTTTACCTTGATGGCTTGCTGAAGAAAGAGGACGGCGATGAGCATCCCGAAGAGCTCGCCGGCCACGCGGGTGAACCTGCTGATGACTGCGCACGCATTGAAGATCGCCAACACGAAGAGCATCAACGCCGTCCAAACGCACACCCTGTCCAATCAATAGAAATTTCATTTAATCTCTCTCGCTATATATATTCGATGCATTTTGTCGTATTCATAGTTTTGAGGATCCCACACCAGCAATAAACATGGTCTTGACAAAGTGTATAAGATCACGAGTTACTCTTATTCTTCTTCTCATTGTCAATTGGTTTTGAGATGGAACAGCATGATACTAAATGTGGAATCAGAGCTTATTCCATTATTACTCACAAAATAGAAGATACGACGATAGTTACAAGCTTTCGAGAGGCTTGTTCTCTCCCCCGGGGAACATACCAATTTTCACTCGATATTTTTCTAACTTTTCCTTTCACTCTCTTCCAACTATTAATGTCTAATTACGATATTACCCTTAAGGTCCTAACAAGCTCCGCCCAAATAAGGTCATCAGGTGCTCATCTCTTTGTCAATTGGTTTTTAGATTCAGCCCGGCCATGTTAATATACGATGTTAAATAGAGACCACATCTTTTTTTTTTACCGATAAGAACGAAACAAAATGGACGACAATGCGAATGATACGAAAAATGTAACCCCGCCCTTATATTCTATTAAGTGAAAGAATAAAATGAAAATATATTTACCATCCGGCCCAAGCGAGGAACAACTTGCCGCCGAGTTCGGGTCTCCCTTTGGCGAAGTTGTAAAGATAGGTGTACATTATGACCGTGGGCTCCGCGACTCCCAAAATCAGCAAGGGCTGTCCTCCGAATATCGAGTGGATGACCCCACAGATCGCGGTCGACGCCAGTGTCTCAACCGTGCTCAAGCTTCCATCTACCAAAACACATATTCACATCATTACCGGTTCTTATATGTCTGATATCACTGGTGCCAAATAATATATGTATCTATTTTAAAAGACTAAGTACCTGTGTCTCGGTTAAGCTGCGCTCCAAATGCGATGACGGGGAGCGCAGAGGCGAAGAAAATATAGGCCGTCGGAGCTAATATACTGGCAATGTATTTTGATTTAATGTAAGATGATTGAATCAGAGATTCAAGTGTGTTATATCTGAAATTAAAAGCATGAAAAAACTATGAGATTTTTTAATTTTTTTTACCCGACACCGGAGAATAGTCCGCAACTCCAGTCTTGCTTGTAGCAAGCTACTCTGCCTTTGAAGTCCTTTATAATGCCTTTGAATGGCCTCTTGTAGTCCATCATTGCCCAGGAAACACAAATCTATGGCTAAGAAAAGGAAAAGAATTTGGGTTTTATGTTTGTTATATAATATGATATTGCAGGGTCACATGAGGCGTTGGAAAAGCAAAGCAGATATACTGTGAGTTGAGAACTTTTTGGATGAAAGATCTCAGAGAAAAAGTTCAGAGCAGAGATGATGTGTTCAAACTACAAGCACGAACATTATGCAAAATCTTTAATGATCTTCGTACTCTATTTCTAGATATCTAACTTTTGAAATATTATTTTTAAATGAATAAACAAAGGGGAAAAAAGTCATCAATATTTGGAAAGGAAACCAACATGCGAACCAATATCTCAGGTTACAGCTCATCAAACAACAAACACACGATTACTCCGATTTTACATTATATCATATAATAAAAAAATTAAACAAACGTTGAATGGAATCAACGGGAAATGACAGCCTCGTTCGTACTTCGTACACCTATTTGTCGTTACTCATCTTATGAATAAAAATAAATAAAAATTAGAAACGAAAGAAAATAGAAGAAGCCGATTTCCCAGGTTTTCATGGCAGCCAAACAGAACCTTTCTAAACACCAATAAAACACGGCATTTTGAATATAAACCGAACCCACACAAGTATAATCGTAAAATTAAAATATTGGGATTGCTTTGAAAATGTATTGCCCATTGTATTTGTTGAAGGGAATTAAAAACACTAAACGACGAGAATGAATGAGGACAACAACCATAGTAATATACTAGTCAAAACCAAAGAAAATAATAATAAATTAATTATACATGCATGCAATCTCACGTATAAAATAATAATAAAAAACAATACCTATTGAGACAGAATTCGGTTGATCCCCGGCGCCGGAGGTCTCAATTCCGGCCGGGATCTGCGGCGGCGCTGTTCTGACACGTCGAGTTACTTTCTTTCTTTCTTTTCTTTATTTAATCCTTTTTTCTTTATTTCTTCTCTCTCTCCTTTGTTTTTCTATTTGTGGGTCAAATATTCCTCTCTCTCTCTCTCTGGCTCTGGAACTGAGAGGAATTAATACGTGGGTAAGAGTAAGAAAAGAAAAAGCGAAGGCAAAATGTTTTGAAGGAGGTTAGGTCTGGTGATAGTATGGGACCGAAGAAATAGGAGAAGGATGACGTGGCTTTAGGAGATTGACGCGTTTATTCGGCGGGTTCGGAGACAAAAACAGACCTCGTTCTATATATTATATGAGAGTTTGCGGAAAGAAAAATGCATGATAATAGTCTTTAAATTTGGTCCCAATGCATACATATAATTTTTTTTAGGAATTATTCGCCCAAATCTGCCCACTTAGACCAACAGCTGGCATCCTAAAACGTTGGTTACCATCCTTAATATGGTATTATAGGTAAGTAGTCTATTGAAATAATATATTAGCAAAATAGTTGAAATTTGTCCATAATTAGTAAAATAATCAAAATTTACAAAAATGTGTAAGCAAAGTTCCAATCATTTTTTTATGAAAGTGATAAATTACTTACACGTCAATTTTTTTTTAATAATAGTGTCAATTTGTTTTATAACGTAACTTTTTGGTTATTTTATAGAAAATTTAAAATTTTAACTTTTTTTCTAATCAATTAATTTGAAACCACTATTTTGGTGTAATCTTACTTTCATAATTTATACCTCTCTTGTTCATAGTGACATCGTTTGTCATAGCTTTGTTTTTTTTTTAAAATGCTTTTAGATTCAGTTTTTGGAAAAAAAATGTTTTTTTTTAAACTGACAGGTGTTTGGTAAGCTGTTTATAAAACAGTTGTTGCTGGTAACAAAAGCTGATTTTGCGTTTGGTAAAATAAATATATTATAGCAAAAAGACTAAAATAGACATGTTTTCAAAATTAAATAATAATTATTAATCACGTGAGGATTTTAAAGTAATTTTATATCAGATATAAAAACGCTTTTTTTAAAAGCTAAGATTCCTAGTTTTTGTGACTCATGAACAATTTTTAAAATCGTTTTTGAAGTTTTTCTAAAAACTGTTTTACCAAACAGCAGGATTGCAGTTTGGTTTTTGCTAACAGCAAAAACAGGCTTAAAAAAGCTGTGCCAAACACGCCCATTATGCATTAACAAATCAAGTATTGTTTTCAATAATTGTTAATCACTTCAATAATTGGTAATATCTTAGAAGTTGCACAGCACGCACCTATTACACTTTTATATATTATGAGTCTCACTTTTTTTTTTTATTCATATTTTTTCTTTGAATAAAACAACTATAAAAAATGTTTGAGGTGGTGAGACCTACCTCTACGAGATACGATGACGAAATACTACAGTGGTGCACTGCTCTCTCAAGATACGAGTCGAACTCATATGATCATGTGGATTTAAGAAACAACATTGCTTAAGAAATCAAATGAAAGACAACACTTGGGAACGTATGTTAATTAAGATTCAAACCGAGGAAAATCTCTGCAAAAATAAAACAATATTATTATTTTTAATTAACAAATTAAAGCAAAAGAAAATCTGATGAAAAAAGCTTAGCTACATTGGGGTTTCAAAAAATTGAAATTCACGTAAATTCTCAAATGTGGGAGATTTCTTCTGGATTTCAATCTAGGATTTCATTCTCTTGTCCTCAATATTTTCTCTACTTCCAAACATAATATAGCATTTTGATTGACCCTCACATTTTTTTTTTCTTCTAAATTTTCATTTTTCATCAAAAAATTTTGGTTCCAAATATAACCTAAGTTTATTGATAACCTAAATAAATTGCACTCACTAGTATTATAGTTAGTTTGTCATACGAAGTACTTCGCATAACGGTTCCTAAAAAGATATACTGATTCTAAAAAGCGATACTTTGAAGTGGTACTTAGGATAGCCTAGTGGTAATTCCACACTATTTCCTATGTGGAAAGCTGCTTTAAAAAAAAAAAAAAAGCGATACTTTGAACTACGTTTGTGTTTTAAACCATTGATTCTATAGGAGTTGTACGATAATGTTTTACTTCGCACGATGTTATTTAAATATCTTCGTTCAAAGTGCAAACCCCTGCAGAAAAAAGCTTGTTTGCATGACGTTTTTGTTTAAAAAAATTGTAAACTTGCATTACGAGTTTAAAATTTATATATATAATTTGATTGGTTATGTTGGCCATCTGGAAAGAGGTAATAAAGCCGGCGATCCTCTATTGAATCAAACGTTATATATAATACGTAATATATAATAACGTAACAACATTTGGAAATTAGTTGATAAAAAAAAAAGATTTGGAAATCAGCTTTCTCTTGCTGAGTCAATGTATGAGATAAGAGACTGAGTGGAAGTAATGTCTTATTAGGTGTTAATGTGTTATAAGACATTTTATAAGATTTGGACATTAGCTTTCTCTTCCAAAGATCACGCTAGGAATCTTTCTTATTTTATAAGACATTTTAGCGTATCTAGTTATTAAATTATTGTTTTCTAATAGAATGATCAAGCTATTGATTTTGTAATATCAATTATCAATGTGAAGGAAATATAAAGTATCAATTTTTATCCAATTTAGCGGATTTTGGTGGGGAGAAGATCAGGAAGGATAAGAAGGCGTTTCAAGGCGGTTTGAATTTCAGGGATTTTAATCTATTTAACAAAGCGCTTCTAGCAAAAAAAAAAAAAAAAAAAAAAAAAGATAGTGCATTCTAAAGCACCATTTATCTGTAGTCGAATAGATTCTCAAATGCAAGTATTTTCACGGATCCTTCTTTATGGAAGCCAAAAAAAAGTCACGTTCGGCTTTTTCTAACTTAGATCGAGAAAGAATAGCGTTCGGCTTTTCTCTGAAAAGTTAGTAGTGGATAAGTACGGGTCGAATTTTTTCATCCTTCGAGGACTCGTGTCGAGAAATATTTCACCTCTAATTAGGCCTGTGCACGGTCCGGTCCGGTCCAAAACCGGCCAAAAAACCGGACCGGACCGTTCAAAACGGTTCAAAAAAATCCAAACCGGACCGGACTAAAAAATTGTAAAAACCGAATCGGACCGGACCGTTTTAAATCATCTAGACCGGATCGGACCGTTTTGAACCGTTTGAACCGTTTGGACCGTTTTGAACCGTTTGGACCGTTTTGAACCGTTTGGACCGTTTTGAACCGTTTGGACCGTTTTGAACCGTTTAGACCGGACCGTTTTGGACCGTTGGACCGTTTTGAACCGTTTTACATAATTAAAAAAATAAAAACCATTAATTTTCCACCAAAACACAAACATATAGTTTTAAATACATGCACAAATGTCTAATTTGGCTAATTGGACATTAATTTATTTATTATTATTTTTTTTTTATAAATAAACCGGTCCGGTCCGGTTTAACGGTTTTTTTTTTAAAAACCGGACCAGACCGTTTGCATTGAGTAAACTGGACCGGAAAAACAAAAAACCGTAGAAATCGTAAACCGGAGCGGACCGGTGATTTTTAAACCGCCGGTCCGGTTTAAAACGGTTTTTTGTTTTTCCGGTCCGGTCCGGTTTGGATTTACTCTAATAGGGCTATGAACGAAACCCTAGATATTTACTCTAAACTTCGGGACGGGCATGCATGTCCTAAACAAGGTCAAGATATTCGCATGGAGAGCTTTCAACAATACCCTCCCGACGAAGAAAAACCTTGCTCGACGAGTCACTTGGGCGATGAATTTTGCAATCACATAGCTCCTTCGGACATGCTTAAAAATCAAAGCTCGCATTTTACTTTATCGTGGAGATTTCAGAAAGAACTGAAAAAACCTATGGTGGTGGTGGAGGTTTCAGAAACAAGTAAAGAAAAAATATGAATTTTTTTCTCTCCCAATTTCCAATTCCTTTAACGTCCCAAATTGAGCCATATAACTTGCTTTTGGTCGCATATAGCACTTTCTTGTGAATGTGTGAATTCAAATTTCACCGATGTAAAATTCTTCTTTATTTGAGATAAGGTTATTTTTGTAATTCGTACATCAATGTCCAATGTATTTGATTTTGGTTTATTTTGTAATTTAGTTATTTACATAATTAAACGTATAATAAATGTTGGTATTACCGTATTAAGGATGGTAACCAACGTTTTAGGATGCCAGCTGTTGGTCTAAGTGGGCAGATTTGGGCGAATAATTCCTAAAAAAAATATATCGATGCGTTGGGACCAAATTTAAAGACTATTATCATGCATTTTGCTAATATATTATTTCAATATATGTATGCATTGGGACCAAATTTAAAGACTATTATCATACATAAAGGTAATACTATTACCTTTATGTAGCAAAATAAAATAAACCAACCACTATCCAACGTTTCAGGATTATGTAATTAAAAGTAAACTAAATCAGTTAAATATTGCATAGTCCACGCTTGCTATTTAAAATTTAAGTTTTTAAAAGGAAAGTCATTATGAAATATAATAAAAGGAAGAAATAAAATATTGATTGGAATCAGCTGAAAAATCTGACATAATAATGAACAAAATAAATAAAAATAAATCATGATAAAAATCTGTTTCGATATTTTTTTAAAAAGTTAACATGATAATGAACAAAATAAACCTAAATAAATCATTCGCTAACATGATGATGAACAAAATAAACCAACGTCCAGAAAACACGCATAAAACAATAGTTCAAAAATTTGAATTACTTAACGAATGAATATAAGCTTGATAACTAAAACAAGAAATTACAAATTCGGAAATAACAAATACGGGTCAATTGCCTTTTTGAACTGTATTTGCTACATTAAAAAAAAAAAACCATAACTAATCCCTAATTAAGGGGATTTAGATACCAATGTGTGAATTAAAATAGAAAGTCAAAGACTATCAAATCCACACTTTAGAGCAACTAATTGGACTACAAATTAGGAAAAAGAATATTATGAAATAAATGAGTATAATGTGTGTTAAAAATTGACTACTTCGTTTCGCCCAAACGTTTGCTAGCATTTTCTACCGATTTTTAAACAAAGTATAATCACGTAATTTGCTATATGAATAATAGATCAACATCATCAATTGTGGCTACATTTGAAACTTACATACGTTGGCTAGATTGCAATTCCAACGTTTAAAGTGACTTAGTCCGTGCAATTTTCTTAATGTAAAGAGAAATTTCATAATATAAACCTTATATTTAATATAAAAAAAAAAAATCAAGAATGGACTTGCTATTTAAAAAATATTTGAAAAAAAAAAGACTTTTGAACCATTTTCAGATAAAAAATATTGCTGAAAGTAGTTAAGCCTTAATTTTCAAAGAAATTTTTCAATGGTTTCCAATGACTTAAATAGATTAGTTTTTTTATTTTTCTGATGATTTATGATAGTTTCTGATGACAAGCACGGTTTGATTACTCTAAAAAATATGACAAAGGTTCAATTTCAAATATTTTCAAATAACAGGTCCAATACTGATATTTAGATTATTACGGGGTTTATTATATGAAATATCTCATGTAAAAAGTGAAATACTCGAAAAGCAAAAAAGAATTGCTTTTAAACCAAACCTGAAACAATACCTCAAAGGCAATTAAAGAATAGCTGTTAGTTTGGTACAGCAAAAAATTAAATGTGTACTCGAGTAACCAAATGAGGGTGACAGGTAAGAGTTTCCACAAGTATAATATATGTTCATGAATATACACAACTCATTCTTAGGTCATCTCCAAGTTGAGAAATACATTGAAAATTGAAGTACACAGAATATAAATTCATTAATTTGAATCATTATTGTAAAGTAATATCGTGTATTTATGATAATGTATGTACAAAAACGCAAAAAACAAAATAAATACCCAAAAGGACTGATCGAATAAAATAAAAATAAAAAACTCATTTTCTTTACAGAAACTTAGTGCATCAAGAGGAGAGCTTCGCGAGTTCGACCGAGCAGACTCAAGGCCGTCGCGGCTATATGATGACCTGTCAACCCGGCAAGAGTTAGCTGTTCCGTCGGTGTCGAGCGTTCGATGTAGTTGTCTGGTAGAACAATAGGTCTCCACTGCCAAAATTATTTAAAAAAAAAAAAAAAAAAAAAAACTTGACTAGGTTATGATTGCAAACAAAGGAAATTCCAAAGGCTTTTTTAATGTTTTGTTTACCTTGGTTCTACCGTCGAGTCGGCCATCGAGTGCAATGAACTGTGCCACGTGGGACCCGAACCCTCCGATGGAACCTTCCTCGACCGTGATGAGGAACGAGTGGTTTCCGCAGAGGCTGCGGAGAAGCCTGACGTCCAAGGGCTTGCAAAACCTAGCATCGGCCACTGTTACTTGGACCCCAAGCTTCGCCAGAAGGGACTGAGCTTGCAGGCAATTCTGCACCATAGAGCCGTACCCGAGCAAAGCAACATCGTTGCCTTCTACCAGAACCTTCCCTTTCCCAATCTGCCATTCCCAAAAACATCACACCCGTTTAAGACAACCTTTTTTCTTAAAGAGGAACATTGTGTGACTTGAACCCATGACCTCGCATTGGGTGTGGGCTGAGGTGCCACCTATTGAGCTATCCATTTAGTTACCGGTTTAAGATGTTTTATCAAAGATACATATTTTATACATATATATAAGGTTAAGGCTTTCTAGCCCGAAATTCTCAGAACTATTATGTGAGCGATATTGTAATCCCTAAACTAATTTTTGAGGTTAAAATAGTCTTCAAACTATTGATTTTGCAGTATTTTAGTCCTTTTCATACTTACTTTATCAGACATATATACAAATTTACATGAGTATTGTTAACAATTCAAAAATAGAGAATCGATAATGAAAAAATAAAATAAAAACTTTAATCTAAAAATCCAAAAATTGATTTTCTTTTCCTTAGAGGTTTTAGGGTCGGAATACAATTTTATTCATTCTTTTATTAACAATTAGTAACTTAAGTTTTATGAACATGTTTTAAGTTAATGTTTATAGTTGTGAGGTATTAAATTTTATCACAAAAGATGTTTTAAGAAATGATTAAAATGCTATAAACCTTACTCTTAAAATTCAAAATTGTTTCAACTTTTCCTTGGTGCTTTTAGGGTCGGAATATAGTTTTATTAATTCTTTTATTAACATCTGGTTACTTAAGTTTTATGAAGATGTTTTGAGTTGTCAGATACTAAATTTTATCACAAAAAATGTTTTTAGAAAAGACTAAAATGCTATAAAGCAATGGGTTAAGGATCATTTTGCTCCAAAAAAAAGTTCAGAGACCAAAACGTCACTCACCAAATAGCTCAAGGACGATTTGCATCCAAAAAAATCATGAAAAAAAAAGACTGACCTCAATGGGAACTCCAGCGCATAAACAGTAATCCATCCCGACAATGGTGGCCCTCGGATAGCGGAAGCAGATGGGGCGGTCATCAACACGGGCGGCGGTGGCCACCATGTTTGCCAGCTCGTCCTCGTTGGAGGGAGCCATGACCACCATGTTCGGCAAGCACGACATGAACGTTATGTCGAACGCCCCGCACTCCGCCGGACCCGTGGGTCCCACCACTCCTGCACTTGTGATCACGAACCGCACCGCAATTTTCTGGCGGTCCACGTCATGGACCACCTACACAAACCCCCATCATATTAAAATAAGGGTCCATTAGGAAAATAGCCAACGTTTGGTAAATCTTAGGTAAATAGTCAATTTCAGACGTAATTTTTCTCAAAATCCTATGTGAATTCTCACATGTACGCTTCAATTTTTCTTTATTGATTTTTATTTTTCATAGTTTTATTCCGTCAAATATATAAAGATGTCCAAACAATACTTTAGAAAATATAAGTATTTTCTGTTGTTTTTCCTTTCAAATTTAAATGACTTCCAAACACAATAAAAATAAATAAATAAATAAGAATATCGATCTTGGAGGGAGACTAACCTGATCATAAGCTCTTTGTAGAAAAGTGGAAGGAATTATGCAAAAGGGCTTCAATCCACCGCGCGCAAGACCAGCGGAGAACGTCACAGCATGCTGCTCAGCCATGCCCACGTCAAAGAACTTATCCGGAAATCTGTCGTGGAAGAGTTGAATCGCCGATTCCATGTGCATTCCCGCGTGAACGGTCACGATGTCTCTGTCCTTCTCCGCCTCCGCGACCAAAGCCTCGGCAAAGCAATCGCTGTATGTTCGAGCACAAACTCCGGAGGCAAATGAATCTTGATCTCTCGATTCTGCAAAAACGCACGCGAAGATAAACATAACCAACAGAATTTGACGGGGAACGCTAGTATCGCTTTGATGATTAATAGCAAGCATACCTTCTTGTTGAATCGGATCGGTCTCCGAATCGTGATTTTCCTCGGTTATCACGTGAATCAAGACAGGTCCCATTGAATCCAGAGACGCCACTTCTTGTAGAACGCAGATCAAGTCTTCGACTTTATGCCCATTTACGGGTCCGATGTAGTAAAGCCCGAGCTCCTCGAAAAGCGTCGATCCCGGCGGACCCATGAGACCACGTGCGTACTCGTCTACTTTCGCCGCCCATTCGTGCATACCTCTACCGATTCTCTTGGTCATGACCTGAGAAAAATTAATAACACAACACAAATGAAAAAAAAAAAAAAAAATCACCGTTTATGAGCAAAATAACTAATAAAATACTCCAGAGACTTTCTCAGTTATGTCTATACCTTAGCAACTTCCCTGAACCGTCGAAACGACTTGCTTGATTGAAGCTTACTCAGAGTACTCGACAACGCAGTGACAGACGTCTTTGAGCCGTCGTCGTTTTTCGGGTGCAAAGAGTGTCGGGTATCGTTCAAAATGACGATCATGTTAGTGTCCAAGTAACCGGCGTTACTCATCGCCTCGTAGGCCTGGCCCGCCATAGTAGTCGCGTTGCTAATAACCGCAACCACACGTTCTCGCTTTCCTTTCAAGTCCCGTGCTATTGCCATCCCTGGGAGAAGAAGACGAGACGAATTTCAGCTCTCATCGGACTTTTTGAATCATTCAAAATCATGCAAGAATGAAACGGAAAGAACAATACCAAGCCCGGCTGAAATACTGTTGCAACCGTGCCCTGGACCGAACGGATCGTATTCGCTCTCGGGTCGTGCCATAAACCCCGAAAGACCGTCCTCTCGCTGAGCTGTCTCGATAAGTGGTCGCCGTCCCGTGAGAATTTTATGTGCATATGTCTAGCAATAAAGAATTTACACATGTATCAAATCGATATAATTTATATAGTACTAACCCCCACAGGCTCTTTGGACCTTGTTAATCCCCGGTTTAATTCCCCATTAAACGCCTCATGGATTCAGTCAGGTTTAAGTTTAACCCAGACACCACAGTTATAAGAAGAAGAAAAAATACACCATATAGTTCTAAGCTAACAAGTATGATTCGGGACCGAAGATTCGTACTTGTTCATCGACGTCCCACAATATCTTGTCCGCCGGAGCATGAAAGACGTGGTGAATCGCAACCGCGAGCTCTGCGACCGCCGAGCTGGCCTTGAAGGATTTCCGTGTCTTGGACGAGAAGTAAGACAGCTCGCCACGGATTTCACTGGCCAGTTGTTCAAGTTCCTGAAATGAGGCCCCAAAGATATAAGCTTTTGACGATGTGATTTTAATGATTTCCCTTTCTCTATATTGTCGAGGGATTGGGTTTTCGCTTTGATTTGATGTTTTTTTGGCTCGGCAGTTTTTCGTGGCTGTTGTTTTAGGCCTGTCTGAGCTTTGCTCTTCTCTGTACTGCTCTCCCTTGATTTGGAGTTTTTCCAGTTATTAATAAGTAGGCAATTATGGTCTTTGTCTTAAAAAAAGGGACACAAGTGACTTACTTTGTGGGACAAGTTCTTTAAGTTGATGGGGTTTTCGATCAAATCAAGTATCGGCGTTGAGGCTTTCCCTGAGAAGGAATCATCGGCTTCGGGTAGAGAATATATTCTACTTGCTAGTCCCTGCAAAATTATAATTAAATAAATAAATAAAAACTTTACAACGATAGATTACAAGTGTCTACTGTTACAGAAAGGAAAAGTGTTTGCCAATGTGGTTCAAATTGTTTAACTTTTTCTGGGTAAATTTGAAACAACAACATTTTATCTAGTAAGTACTCTCGATGTTCGTTTTTAGTATCTTAGTATAAAGTGTATCACTGAAACGAGCACATAGTACAAAGAAAAATAAAAAATAAATAAATAAATAAATAAAAGAGTACCTTGGACGAAGAGATTGAAGCAGAAGATGGGGATAACTTAGTTCGTAAAATCTCCACATGAATAGGAAAATTAGAACGCGAAAATTCATTTCCAAATAAACCACCAAATTTCTCAGCCGAGCAATGGGTAATCACATCAAATGGATATCCAATAGAGGCAATAGCCATCTGGGAGAATCAACTACGAACTCAATTTCTACTGTTTTTTTTTCTTTGTAAAGCTCGGTTCACCTGAAGAGAAGTCCGTGTCTTGAGGGTCGATGCTGTACTCAAAGAAGTGTGGCTTGAAATCAACGAAAAAGTCGATAACAGAAATGAGCAATTTGAGTACGTATTGAATTTAGGAAGGAGACAAAATGAACAACACTTATAGAGACTGGGTTCGTTGAAACTACTTGAACTTCAATATTGGAATGAATAATAGAATTTTGAACACTAGTGATGAAGGGCTTTGCCTTCTTGAGGCTTGTTCTCCTCCAAGAAGAACTAAAACGACAGTATAAATTGTGTCGTTTTACACCTTCCTTTGAAGTTCAAGTTTTCACAATCAATCAGAGTTTGAACAAGTGAACCCCGTAAACTTTTTGAGGGGGTCCTCTTCTGTTACCATAATTCCCATAAATTATTTCGATGATCAAATTTTTATTTTCTTACTCATGCAATTAGTAAATATTAGATAAATCGTTAACTGCATAACATAGAAGCTTGCTTTTAAAAAAAATTAACATATAAGCTGGGTACATTTATTTAAAAGTAAAAAAATATGATACATGTTATTACATGAAAATTATTAAAAAAAAATGTATTAATTATATATATATGAAAAATTATATGAAGTAGCCAACTTGAAACGTTGGAATTGTAAATTAGCCACCGCTTCAAATTTTTTTGTTTAAATAGCTACTTTTGATGACGTGACAATTTTTCACATTATTATCCCGATTATAGCCTTTTAATTTCGTCATTTAAAAAAATAATAATAACTAGTTGACAACTTTTTTAGGAACAATTATTACGTCTTTGAAATTTATTTCCTTATTATCTCACACAAACCATCTCTTTATTTACGGTCCTAAAATTCAAAATTTAAATCACTGAAAAAATAGGGACAAACTAGCAACATAGCCATTTTGAAACGTAATTTTTAATAAGATTTAGCTCACGTTTAGTAAATTTTGTAATCTAGTCATTTACTGAAATTTACGACTATGAAATATCAAATATACCCTTGTGTGGTTTAAATGAGTGAAAATAATACAGTAGCCAACGTTTGAGTCATACTGATAAGAAAGTCAACAACATCATCAGTCTTGGTACACGCTTGGATTCAAATTTGAATATTTAAAAGGAAAATTATTAATGAATATGATATAGAAAACAATTTAAATATTGATTAAAATAAGTAACCTGTGAATCGTCAGTAAATTTTTGTTAATTTTTATTTATAAATTAAGCATTTTTCAAATTTTAGGTCTGTAACAATTATATTTTTTTATGTCTATTATAAATATTTTTCATACGTTCAAAATAAAAAATAAAAACATAAGTACTCCCCAATTAAGGAGATATATTCGTGTGCATTTAAAGAGAAAGTCAATGAAAATCAAATCAGAGCAACTAATTGACCTACAAAAAAGGAAATAAAAATATGATGAAAGAAACTCATATAGCATGTAATAAATAAACGAAAATAAACCAGAATAAATAGGCGAGATATTTAGCCGACTTTTAAACAAAGGATAAATATATAAATTGTTAAATGACTAATAAAAGTCATGTCATCAATTGTGACTATGTTTGAAACTTAACTGAAATGTTGGCTAGATTGCAATTTCACGTTTCTAGTGGCTTAGTCCGCGTAATTATTAAAAAAAAATAAGGATCCTTGAATTCAAAGAGACAGAGAGCATCTCGCTTGCCGGGAAAAAAATGAGAGCTGTCATGAAGAATCTAACAAAGAACACGCCTCTAGCCTCCAATAAGTGGATATGCTCTAATCGCCACCTCCATACAGTACAAATCCGATCGAATGAAGAAAAAAAGCTCGAACTCCTGCGGGACTCGCAGTCAACCGGAGCTGCTCTCGCCGGCGATTGATGATACTGTCAATGTCCTGAGACGGACATCATGGCCGTTGCTGTCCAAGGTTATCGAGGCGTCTTCGACGTCCCTTGCACGCTCGAACACCCGCGTGACTCGCAATCGAGCGGAGCTACTCTCGTCGGCGGTTGACCACTGTCAACGTCCTGAGACGGCCATCACGACGGCGCCGATATGACGATGATCGGCCAATGCAGGAATCGGAGGTAGTCCGTGTTGTTCGCTCGGCTGTAAGCCACATTATGCCGCCGAGGATCGGGACTGGGATCAAATTTTGCTGCTGATCAGATGATTGCTTCCTCTCATGTTTTTTTCTTTTATTAATTTAAAAACTAATAAAGGCATCAGCTTCAGCAGGCCTGTCCGCGATTGCTGTCTTGGAGGTTCTTCCACAATCAGATCGATATATTTGTGTTTATTTTTGGTAAATCATGCTTATTTGTATTAATATAATTATATATATATATATATATATATATATATAATTTTGTTTATTTATGTTTATTTGTATTAATTTTGGTTTATTTGCTAGAAAATTGGTTGTATCGTGTCTCTGGTCAGAGAAGTAACGGCTCGAGATGGATGACAAGTTGACTTGACAGTGAAGATCGATGGTGAAAATATCGTAATATTTTTAGAAGTTTTTTTAATCTATTAATGGAGCCTCACAAGTTCGAACCGGAGATTTGAGTCAGACGGTGGAAAAGAAAACAGAAGAGATGAAGGGAAGACATATGCACACGTTCATACAATTCGAGCCGTTATATGAAGCAAGTAAGAAGCTGGCAAGCAATAGCCCCCAATGAAATTGTTTTTCCGTCTTTCATTATATAACCGCTCAAAATAGAAGAGGTACTGATAAATAAATAAAATAAAAAAAACAACAAAAAACAAATGTTAAGAGCAAAATAAGTTAGTAATGTATATATTTGTTGAGCCTCATTATTATTTTTGTACTATAATTTTTTTAGGTAATTTTTTTGGGTAATAATTTGCGACTCCCAAAAAAGAAAAAAAGATTTGTCCCTTGTTTGTCTCATGGAGCACTTAATTATATTTATAGTAATAAAAAATTAACCAAATAAGCCACCGAAAGTCTATGAATTACTAGATAGCTAACATTTTGTAATTTTTTATAATTAGTCACCTCAAGTTATTTACGATACTAAAAAAGACAAAAATACCCAAAAACATTCTCATCTATTTGGGGGTTTTTTTTTTTTTAGTGCCGTAAATAAATTGATGTGGTTATTTACAGAAAATTAACGAAAGATTGACTATTATACAAAACGCTATAAGTCAAATTATGACTATATAGCTAAAAGAATTTGTAGTAATTCCCTTATAATGTGATCTTATTAGGTCAAAATCTTAAACATTCATTTTTTTAATGCCACTGTATGAATACGGATGATGTACTATTTGAGTGTCTATCAAGCTAAAAAATTATAAACACATATAAAGTAGCTAGTCTTCCATGTCCTAAATTTGTACTGTTGCCCAAATTATTAAACACTTCTTCCACCTACACTAAACCTACGCAAAACTTCCCTCCATCAGATCAAACCAACTTCGTTACAACAAATGACATCATGATTTGTCTATTTGCAATTGCATATACGCAGTCTTATAATCATATCGCGCGCAAGCATATTCTTTTTGAGACATTAATTTTTTAATAATGGCGTCCCTGAAATGTTAGAGAACTACGACAAACACAATGATTTAACCATAAACACGTAATATTCTACGATGTTGATATATTAGTACTGGTTAATAATGTATATACTAGTCCGTGTGAAAATCATTTATATATATAACTAAAAATAATATATATATATATATATATAATTTTTTTTTAACTAATCTAAATTTATTTTTGGAGTTCAGGAACCGTTGTTGTTGGTTGTATCTCTTCGCTACATGTCTTGCTTTGCTTTTCTGCGTGAGAGAGTATCATCTGAGTTGAATTTGTTTCCGTAGATCCAACATCAGCCTAAAGCTTTTTTGTATTATATAGTTTGGTACGTTATCATGCATATATAGTTTTTATTTCCTGACCAATATCCCACCAAAGCTCAGTGCACGCCGAGCTTGATGGTGAAGATCGGTTCGAAATATTTGGTCACATTAGGGGTTAAGGTTTCATGGTCTGATTTTGAACCTCTCAGGAAGTGAAGATGGCCAATCAGAGGTCATGAGACGGCTTCTTCCAGTGGGACGTAGTTTTACTTCTTATAATGCTTGGTTTTCCAAAAAAGAAAGAGTCGTAATAGAAAGAAGAATGCAAAGATGGTTTGTGAAGAGATTATTCTTAGTGGAAAGACAAAGTAGTTTTCCTTTTCTTCGTTGATTTTTTTTTGTTTGGTTCGTTTGCACATTGTTTGGATCGATTGCATGTAGTTCAAGGTTTATCAAAGTCGGAGTTTCAGTAAAAGTCTACAACGAACAAACACTATGATATAACCAGAAACACGTAATATTCTATGATGTTGATTTATCAGTAGTGGTTAATAATGTATAATACTAGTCCGTGAAAATCATTTATTTATATAACTAAAAATAAAAAATTTAATTGTTGCATATTGAAACTAAGAGAACATCTAATTAATAAAGTACTGCCAGTCTAAACCTTAAAATTTACGTGTAATTTTTTTTTTTTTTTGCATGTTTAGAGTAACTACTAGTACTAGCTAATGGAGTGGACGAGTGAGGTTGACGAGGGCAAAACAGGGATTGTGGTGAGCGTCGCGGTAGAACCAGACTTGAATGACGTCGTCTAGCTGGATTCCGTTGTCTTTGACGAGGGTGGACCAAGTGCCGTTGAAAATATAGTTGGTGGAGGTATTCATGTCCCACTTCTTGAACGTGATATCCGATTCCTTGAGTCGAGGATCGAGAATCTTCACTCTCATCCCCGGGATTCTGTGCCCCACCTTTCTGGAAGCTTCCTTAGTCTCGCCGGAGCTCAGAAACTCGCCTTCCTTGAGCGACTTGTTCAGCTGATTGATTGGCATCAACAGACGGTTCTGATTCTTTTCAATGTCGGCGTTCTTGATCGCCTTCTGTAATATCAGCCTCAATGATTCGTTCTCCATTCCGATTACGCTCCTCATCCTCTCAGGCATCTCCGGCGGCGGCTCCGGGCCCTCCTTGAACCTGTTCTCCTCGGCTTTTTCTTCCGGAACCTTCTTCGCTCTCTTCTTTGACTTCTTCTTTTGAATATCCTTGACTCTCGTCTTCCGTTTCTTTGCATCTAGGGTTACATCGCTGATCACTACATCGGATTCTTGATCCGATTCTGATATGGTCAACGAAGCGAATGAGATCACCGCTGTGTTGAGCCTTCTTTTCATCGGCGATCTCATCTTCCGAACTGACCAATCGGGTTCTTGATCATCAGAGGCTACGTTGAACTTCTTCTTGATATCGTTCTTGATCTTGTTGATGACGGACTCGTTGATTTCTACGTTCTTTGACTTCAAGGATCCAAAACAAGCTAACATGCACAGACTAAGCTCTTGTAGGTCTTCCATTGCCATTAATTGAGAATAGTTGAGAGAGAGAGAGAGAGAGAGAGAAAGAGAGAGAGAGATTAGAGTTATTTGTGTGTGTCGCGTAAAATTAAGTGAAGTGGTGAGGGGTATTTATCTAGGAAAGTAAAGTCGACTACGAAATATAAGTGAATCCTAAAACCAGTTAAATTAAATTGTTTAACCCTTGTTGGATTAGGAATTCGACTAATACTCCCACGTGGCGCCGCGATACTTTCTTCACTGTATATACTTCTCTCAGGAATCCGACCAGAGTGGCTGTTACCCCATGCCACGTGGCTCTATATATTCCACTCTATATGTCGTTAAGTTGATTTTGGCTTAAAAAATAATACTTCTTTGTATCTTTGTAGCACGTGTATATTTGACCTTATTGTTCCAACAAATTTGACTTCTCACTAAAATGAACACTGGCTTGTTTAAAAAATTAGGAGCGATTAATTAAATATATATATATATATATATATATATATTTAATTTTAAGCTACAAATAAAAATATGGCGTTCTAGATATCTAACCGAAAGTATGATATTTGTATATGGCTAACGTTTGAAAAATTTATGAAATCTAGCCACATGTTAAAAATAATTTCATTTTTGTACTTGTTTTGCGCCTAAGCAGACCTGCGTAATATGTCTTATATTATTAATTTTAAAAGATTACGATTAATGACACGTGTAAATATTTTCCGTAAATAAAGAAACGATTCTTATACATGCAACCTCCACCATTTCAAAATAAGGAAAAAAAATTCCTACATCCGCCATTCCTTAATTAAAAATATCCTGAAATCGCCCAAAAAAAAAAAATCGAACGGAGAAGACGAAAGAAATCGAAAGTTTCAGCGTGTAATTAAAAAAAATGTAGAAATTTCCAATTATTTGTAGAAAATTTCTAGAAAAATTACAAAAATATACAGTTCTTCAGAGAGAGCTTGGAGTCTCCGAGTTGCATGGCCCTGAGCAGAAAGAACGACGACGATGATGACGATCCTGATGTGTTTTTTTGTCTTGGCTTCAAAAACGCGGATCAGAGGGACGTGGAACTGGCGTTCGAGAGCATGATGGCGTACACGGATTCGATGTCCGGAGAGCGGGGCGGGGTCTAGAAGCTCTTGGCCCTCGTTGCCTCCACTACACAGCAGCAGTTCAAGGATGCGTATAGTGAGCGGGGTCACCCTTTACGAGGACAGTGAGCGGGTGAGAGTGAGGAGAGAGAAATATGTAGTTAAAAAAGTAGAGAGATATAGACCACCGTAGAAAGAGATCAATTCAAACGAGAGAGAGAGAGGTGGAAGTAAATAATTTTGAAAAACTATTTCCTATAAAATGGAAATGAAAAGAGTATATTCAGAGAGAAAAACTCTGATAGAATAGAGAGAGAGAGGGAGAATTTGATTATGTTATTCTCTGCAATGATTAACATCCGTACACAGGGGAATTTATATGGAATGTTATGAAGTGACTGAGGTCAGATTAGCTGACTCATCAATCTTACATGTAAGCAACCTAATGTAATACACATAAGCAATATCTCAGTCTAACAGTCCCCCTCAAGCTAAACTCTCGCCACTGTAGAGGTTAGCTTGTTGCACAGATCTTGAAACCTTGGAACTGCCAATGCCTTCGTGAACACGTCTGCCAGTTGACTCTCAGTGGGCACATAGCGAATGTCAAGTACTCTTTGCAGCACCTTTTCACGCACAAAATGCACATCTACCTCAATGTGTTTTGTTCTAGCATGAAATACAGGATTTGAGGCTAGTGAAGCAGCGCCAACATTATCACACCATATAACAGCACTTTCTTTGCTTTGCAGACCAAGCTCATTCATTAGGCTTTGCAACCACACTACCTCAGCAGTAGCATCAGCCAAAGCTCTATACTCTGACTCACAGCTCGATCTTGACACCACCTTCTGCTTTCTTGAACACCAATTAACAAGACATCCACTCAGAAACACGCAGAACCCTGTAGTCGATCTTCTATCGTCTAATGAACCAGCATAATCAGCATCTGCATATCCCACTATGTCAAGTCTATCTCTGGCTTTGGCAGCAGTAAACTCAATGCCCTTGTCCAATGTACCCTTCAGGTATCTGAGTATGCGATTGCAGGCACTCCAATGCTCAACTGTAGGCGCTTTGAGAAATTGACTCAACTTATTCACATGAAAAGCAATATCTGGCCTTGTCAAGGTCAAGTACTGCAGTGCTCCTATGGTGCTTCTGTAAACTTGGGGATCATCAAGCTCAATTCCTTCAGCTCCAAGCTTCTTACTTTGACACATCGGAGTTGAACTGGAGTGAGCAGTGTCCATGCTGGTTTTGGCTAGCAGATCAAGTGTATACTTCCTCTGAGTCAGGTAATATCCCCATGTACACTTGACAGCTTCAAAACCAAGAAAGAAGTTGACTTGGCCCAGGTCTTTCAGCGAGAACTGAGCATTTAGTGAGGCCACTAAGGCACTGAGCTTGGCCTGATCACCCCCAGTAATCAGAATATCATCAACATACACCAAGATGAGAATCAGATTTTCACCTGCCCTTTGTAGAACAAGGAAGAATTTGAGGTGGAGCTGTGGAAATTTAAACCTTCAAAGGCACCCTTTAACTGTTCAAACCAGGCTCTAGGGGCTTGACGAAGACCATAGAGAGCCTTTTTCAGTAAACACACATGATTTGGCCTGTGGGGTCAACAAAACCTTGAGGTTGTTCCATATGCACAGTTTCATTGAGAACACCATTCAGAAACGCATTGTTCACATCCACTTGATGAATTTTCCAACCAAATTGAGATGCAATGGTGAACAGAACTCGAATTGTGGAATGCTTGGCCACTGGACTAAAGGTGTCAAAGAAATCAACTCCCTCATGTTGTTGAAAACCCCTGGCGACTAGTCTGGACTTGTACTTATCCAGTGAACCATCTGCCTTAAATTTAGTCCTGAAAACTCACTTGTTAGTAATCACATGCATGTCCTCATCCCGAGGTATTAGAATCCAAGTCTTATTTCTCATAAGTGCATCATATTCCTGCTTCATAGAGTTTAGCCAATCCGGGTTACCTAAGGCATCTTGGACATTTTGTGGTTCAATGGGTAGCTGGTTTGACATAAAGTCTGTTAATAGAGCTCGTGGTTTGTAAATGCCAAGCTTGGAACGGGTGGTCATAGGATGAGTGTTTTGATTAGGGAGTGGTGGAGGGAGGGAAATGAATATTTCAGAATAGGTATGGGACCAGACTCAGACATATGATCCCCGGAGGGTGGCTCGGGAGTACAATGTGACTCAGGTTCAGGTGACACATGACTTTGAACAGAAGGGCTAGACTCAGGGCTTTGATAAGGCTCAGGATGGGTGATGACTTGAGGAGAAAAATTCATTGTTTGAAGTTGGTTGACCTGATGTGGTTGACATAGGCAAAGGTGAGACAGGAAACAACCACTGAGCTGGAACAAAGGCATCTGCTGGTAAGACTTGCTTGTTGAACAAGGTAGGATATGGAAATTCTGTTTCAACAAATTTGACATCCTTGACAATGTATATCCTTCCTGAGGGATCTAGACATCTATGACCTTTATGGTGACCACTTGGTCCTAGATAAACACACTTTGTTGACCTGAATTGAAGTTTATGAGAGTTGTATGGTTTGAGAAATGGAAAGCAAGCACAACCAAAAACTCTAAGTTTGGATAGATCAGGATTGTGTTTATACAAATGCTGTGAGGGTGACTTGTTTTGTAAGACTGGGGAAGGTAACACATTGATGAGTGAGACAGCAGTAAAAAAAAGCATCCCACCAGAAATGAAAAGGTAGATGAGCCTGAGCCATTAGAGCTAGTCCTGTTTCTACAACATGTTGGTGTTTGCGCTCAGAAATGCCATTTTGTTGGTGTATGTGTGGACATGATACAATGTGTTTAATACCTAATTGTTGCACAACAGATGAGAGACTCCTGAATTCACCACCCCAGTCAGAGTGAAATGTTTTGATTTTCCTGGAAAACTGACGCTCTACAAAGGCATTAAATTTGAGAAATGTGTTTAGAGTGTCAGATTTCTGTTTTAAGGGAAAAATCCAAGTGAACCGGGTTAAATCATCCACAAAGATCTCATAATACCTGTATCCATCTCTTAATACATGTGGAGATGGCCCCCACAGATCAGAGTGGACAAGCTCAAGGACATTTTTGGACTTTGTGGTTGACTTTGGGAAAGGTGTTTGGTGCATTTTTCCTAGTGTACATGAGGAGCACAATCTTGTTTGTTTTATGTCATGAACAGAAAAAGGACTCACACGACTCAAGACAAATGGAGATGGATGACCAAGACGTCTATGCCACTTTTCAATTTCTATTTTATTGCTAGGAACATTTGTTGATACAGGAGTCTGAACTGATACAGGCACAGTCTTTTTATCACATACATGTACAGATAGAGGTGTGTGTTTGGTACAACAGTCTTTTTGATCTACAGCAAAAACAGAATTACATACATTGACACTCCTATTACAATCATAAACTATCTCCTTGGTGTTGGCTTTTGTGTTGTTCACAGGTGTATGGTGAGGACTTGACTTTGACATTGAGAGCTGGTACAGACCATCTTTAAGGCTTCCTTGAACTAAGACCCTCCTTGACTCCATATCCTTAATATAGCAAGCATCAGAATGAAACTCAATCACTACATTGTTGTCATGAGTAAACTGAGATATGCTCAGGAGGTATTTAGTGATTTGTGGAACATGAAGGATATTTTTGAGCTTCAACTTACTATGTATAGCAGGAATATGAATGATTGAGTCACCAATATGAGAAATAGAGAGCAAGGATCCATTACCTACTACAAGTTTTTGCTTGCCTTTGTAGTCAGCCTGTACTGAAAGATTCTCAAGCTGAGCAGTGACGTGGTTTGTAGCACCACTGTCCAAGCACCACGATGTGTCACTGGTACTTGCAATATGAGCTTGATGAGGCTGCTGAGACATTGAAGCGAACTGAACTTGTGGAGCTGAGCCATAGGACTGAGTGTATGACTGACTTTGACTGTCAAAGCTTGGTGCATAAGCTTGCTGAGCATAATTGAAGTTGTAGCCACCAGTCATACATTCCGAGGGAGCACAAAAGCTTTCTTCAAAGTTCATCTGCTCAGTCTCGTCTATGTAGCCTATGTCAGACTGCACATTGTAGTAGTCATTCTCATACAGCTGTGTCTGATGAGCTTGAAAACCTTGCTGCTGATGTTGAAGACCTTGAATTTGAGGCTGAGAGGCTTGTTCTGGTGCTTCAAAGTGAACATCAAATCTGTGAAAGCACCTTATGGCTAGGTGACCTGTTCTTCCACAAATTTGACACAGCACACGTCCACGTCCTGGACTAGGACCACGTCCACGTCCTCTGAAGACAAAGCCTCCTCTGTTGTGACCTCCACGACTGAAGCTTCCTCTATTTGAAGAAAATCCAGTGCATCCTCCTCTATTGAAGCCGCTGCGAGTCGATCCATGAGCAGCATGGTGTGCAGACAAGAGATCTGAATTATCAGGAAGAGAGAGTGCATTCATTGATTCAATTCGCATCTCTTAAGATTGAAGCATGAATTGTACTTCCTGAAGGTTAAGATCATCTTGTCGCGATGTGAGATTCACCACTACGGACTCGTACTCTGGTCCTACTCCTCCAAGAATGTAGAGAATTAGCTCATCATCAGAGATTGTTTGACCTGATTGATTGTGGTTATCCGCAAGGTTTTTCATCTTGAGTATATAATCCTCAATTGACTGATTTCCTTTCTTTGTGGTCTGTAGAAGAAACTTTAACTGCAGTGACCTAGCTTTTGACTGTGTAGCGTTCAACCTTGCTAAAGTGAACCAGACTTCTGAAGAGCTTCGACAGCGATTCACATGTCCTAGCATTGACTCCGATATCGAAGCAAACAACCAGGAGAGAAGAAACTGATCGTACCTCATCCAATTGTGAAAAGCTGGATTTGGCCGTCGAATTATAGGTTGAGTTGGATCTGGTTGATTCTCGATGAACGGAGTTGGAATAGGCGTTGTGCCTTCAAGAATCGTGTCGAATCCATGAGCTCTGACTGTTGGAAGTACTTGTGAGCGCCACATAACATAATTGTTCCGATCTAGCCGCATCGGCAGTGGATTGAGATGAGGAGCAAAGTTCGGCGCTACTTGAAACATTTCCTCTCCCTGGACTAATGGCTGAGCCGCCATTGAAGCTCTGACTAGTATTGAGACCTAAAGCTCTGATACCATGAAAAGAGTATATTCAGAGAGAAAAGCTCTGATAGATAGAGAGAGAGAGAGAGAATTTGATTATGTTATTCTCTGCAATGATTAACATCCGTACATAGGGGAATTTATATGGAATGTTATGAAGTGACTGAGGTCAGATTAGCTGACTCATCAATCTTACACGTAAGCAACCTAATGTAATACACATAACCAATATCTCAGTCTAACAGGAAATAAAATCAAACATTTATTATTACTTATGTTCTATTAATAAGAGTATTTGAAAATAAAAAATAAAAAAATCATGCGACAAAGAGCTAAGAAAGTGTAGATGGTCAAAAATGAAATTTTTCAAACGCTCAAAAGAATGCCACATCAACGTTTTGACTATTTTTTCAAAAAAATCTCAAACGTTAGCTAGATTGTAATCACAATATTTGAGATGGCTTAATTTGTTATAAATCTCTATTCAAAGTGGACAAACAAATTTAAGAGCATAGGAATTACAATTTTCAAAAGTTCAGCCAAGGAGGACTACTAGATTGAATGTTCGGCTATACATTACAGTGTTGATAAAGCGGTTTGCAGTTAAACCATCTAGTTCTTTTTGGTATGGCAGGAGTATTTGAGATGTATCTTACACAATAATTTAAAAGGCAGTGTAGCAAAATAGCCAAAATTAAACTATGAAATTTGTTTTTAGTCTACGTTTCACAACTTTTAGGGAAATAGCCAACACGTTTATGTGGCAATAATTAAAGTCTGATTTGCCTTATTTAATAACAAATTCGTCATTTTCTCTCTCCTATTTTTTTCGAACACTTTTTTTTTACATAAAAACTTCAAAAAAACCATATCTATCTCATATGAACTCGAAATTGAGTTATTCCAAATCCTACGGATTCGTGACACCGAGATCTTCAAAAATAGATCTATTATGTTTGATGAAAAATCATGTTTAATACCATAGATATAGAAAAATCACGTTACTACATTAAATATGGAAATAACTGAAATTTTTTGAAATTATCAAAAAAATAAATGGAAACGTAAATATGATACATTAAACATAATTTTTCATCAAATACAATGGGTCTATTTTTGAAGATCTCGACGTCGCGAATTTGTAGGATCTGAAATCACTCAATTTCGAGTTCGTCTGAGAAAGTTACGAATTTTTGAAGTTTTGACGCAAAAAAAAATTATTTGAAAAAAATAGGAGAGATAAATTGACGAATTTATTAATAAATAGGGACAAATCATACCTTAATTATTGTCACATAAGACATTTGACTATATCCCTAAAAATTGTCAAACATAGGTTAAATCCAAAATCACATGTTTAAAGTGACCTAATTAGTTACAAATCTCTAATTTAAATACCGAACCGATCAAAGACTGATGGTCTGATTTTACTAATAATTAAGTTACCATGTGGGTACTTCAGATATCGCTATCGACCTACCAATAAAAATTTACTAAGATATTATCAATGGTGTTATCGACATAAATTTTATACAATGATATAATTAACTAATATGTATATACTTATATAAAGAAAAAAAAAACTTTACATATATTTGATGTATTTATTTTTAAATGATGTTATTTTTCTTCATATTTGGGAGAGTACCAAAATTATGGAAAAATCCAAAAAGATAAATTCAAATGGAACAATTTAGTATTTTTTTCATTCATTCTCATCCGATCAATTTTTTATTATTATTATTATTGTAGGGGCTGCTCCCTTGATTTTTATAGCCGTGGAAAAAAGACAAATTTTATTTTCAATTTTCTACATTTTTTGTTTTTGTTTTTATAAGTATTAGTTATAATCTTAGTATATTTATAACTGTACGCATTAGTATATATCCACATATGTCTAAACCTATGTTTCGATGTTCTTTATAAAACAAAAACCGAGAAATATCCAATAGAAATTTTTTCTATTCCTGTTTTTCTTTATATGGATAATATTATCTTCGGTTATATTACTTTTTTTTTATACCAAAATTCCTACGTGGATATTAAAAAATTGGCATTTAATCGGAATAGTTATAAAAATTATATTGATTATTATTTACTTGTAAGGATAATGAAGAAAATGAGGAATTCCTTTTATCTTCATACATAATAAAATTAGAGTAAATGGCGGAAAAAGTCCCTAAAGTTTCCAGAAACAGCTAAGTTAGTCCCTATTCTTTTTTTTTTTAACGGTGAAAGTCCTTAATGTTTAGTTTTCCTAATTCCGTAGGTCCTTAACCTCATTTTGAGGTTAATAAGTAACGATTTTAGGTAAAAAAACGTTAGTTTTGACTGAAAACATATTTTAAGTTAGAAATTAAACAAATAAAGGAAATAACTTACCTGACGCAAATTGAAGCAGTGGACCCTCCACGAGCCCGAAACCCTAACCACCGCCGTGTCGGCGAAGCATTCGGTGGCGAGCTCGGCCGGGACGGAGGCGCGAGCTTCCTTCGCGCTGGGCTCGGCCGGGACGAGGGCTTCGGCCGAGACGGGAGCGCCAGCAGGGACGGGGGCGCGAGCTTCCTTCGCGTTGGACTCGGCCGAGACAGGAGCGCCAGCGGGGACAAGCTCGTAGATCCCGACCGCTCGGAAGTCGCGCCCGGCTTGGTGGAAAGTGCCATCTCGGGTCCACCGGATCTTCTCCCTCGCCCGGGTTCTTCGTGGCCGCGCGCTGGAGGTCGCTCCCGCTTGGGTTCGACATCTTCTCGCCTGATCTCCCCGTGGTTGTCTGGTGAAGATCAGCCCTGCCCGAACCTGCGACGAAGGTCGTCGTCAACCGATCTCGCTCGGCGAGGACCTTGCGGACGCCATCGGCGCTGTCGGAAGGAGCATGTGGAAAGTCTCCTTCTCTCCGATGGCCGAGGAGTGGTCCATCGCCGCCGGCTGCTTCGGCGGAGCCATTGTCGGATCTTTGCCTGCTGTTTTATTTGTTTTTATTTCCTTTATTTGTTTAATTTCTAACTTAAAATATGTTTTCAGTCAAAACTAACGTTTTTGACCTAACATCGTTACTTATTAACGTCAAAATGAGGTTAAGGACCTACGGAATTAGGAAAACTAAACATCAAGGACTTTCGCCGTTAAATAAAAGAATAGGGACTAACTTAACTGTTTCTGGAAACTTCAGGGACTTTTGCCGCCATTTACTCATATAAAATTATATGATTAAAGATTGTGATAAATCCTCTTGTATTTATACATACCCCTTTTATTTACTTATATTATCTTGTTTTTCAGAGTTTTTTTTTTTTTTTTTTTTTTTGTATAGGGTGGAGGTTAATTTTATTTAGACTCTCTTGTGATATGAATTGAGATACATATCCCTTTTATCTGCTAGATTTTTTTTCTTTATCAGTATTTTATTTTGTTCCCGTGTATCGGATGTTTTGTTTTAAAATGAAGAGGATTAGTTTTCTCTATCCCATTAGAAGAGTATTGTTAAGAGTTTTTGGGTAGACCGATTGAAGAACTATGTTCTTCACGGTCTTTCATGTGTGTTGGAAGTTTCAATACCTAAGAGAACACATGTGCTTAATGTTAGATCTCATCCGAATTAAATTTGTGTTATCCCTTATGTCATTCGCTTATATTTATATGTGACTCCCCAAATGATGCAAAAAGCGATTGATTCCAAAATATCATCACTTCCAATCTCTCTAATGTCCAACTTCTACGCTATAAATAATCATCTAAATAAAAGGTTTCCGTATATGTTGCCAAAGCTTGCAGCAAGAAAACAATATTGCATAATTCATTCTTGCCTTGTTGGCAATATTTATAACGCCTATCTCATTCGTGCACTCTTCTCTGTCCTTTCTCTGGCGTCACTCCACAAATAGAGTTCCCAAATGAATAATGAACTCGAAACCAAATATCTGCATAGCCATTGATTAAAACTGGATAACCCAGAAATTCCTTGATCTGATTATTTCTATTAGGCCACACAGAGGACTTATGTTATGCTAAAAAAAATAATTAAAAAAATAAAAAATAAAAAATCACGCGATTTTAGCTTAGCCACTGATTAAAATTGGATAACCCCGAAATTCCTGTAAACTCGGTCAACGTTTTTTCCTTAAAGAAAGGTGTTTGCTTTTTTCAGCATATACGATTCGTGATAGTATCCCAAAAAAAAAATTCTTTGGTTGTAACTTGTAACCTTATTTTAATAGTTTCATGCTTATAAAAGCTGGTCGATCAACAACAGGACTAATAATCTTCTGGTAGTTTCCTCGCTAATTTCACCATAAAGCAAACTTTAAGGTAATGAATTCTACACTTATCTGTTCTCTTCAAATTAACTTTATATATCCCGGTTCGCCAATGATCTTATGGGATTAATGCGTAAGTAATTAGATAGACATGATTGTATATATCTGCTCTTGTGTCATATTCATCGGCTAATAATGCATTCTCTCAAAAAAAAAAAAAAATTAGATAGACATGATTGGATTATAAGTGCATGTTGACTGGATTTTAAACCAAATGTTGTGGGATGGGATGGGATGGGATGGAATCGGATTACACAAGTTGGGTGTGATATTATATTATCTTATTTTTTAATTTGACTAAAAAAGACTGCAGGTCTTATGTCTATCACGTTGATAAAGTGAATATGTAGATAAACACCATATAATCTGTAAACAGTAAATTAAAATACAAGCCGATGTCATATTGTCTATATAATGCCAAATCAATTAAGCGGCAATTATTTAATTAAGTTGAAGAAGATCTACCTGTATTTGGCGTTTCTTATACGTCTATATTTATTTCTTTTCAGTTTGGGAAAATATCCCGCAAACTTTGAGTATGTTTCTTTCATATATTTTTCCTCCTATGAATTAGATATATGTAATCTCCTATGATGATATTTTCCTACCAAAAACCCAGTATTTATTCTTCTTCCTTCTTTATTTTTATCTTTCTATATATATTTTTAGGGGAAATGAAATTCATCGAATCATATAAACGTATAATATATGCTAATACATCACCGGAAGGACTATTTCTGTCCAAGTGAGACCCTGTTTTTTTCAAACTTAATTGAATATCTTATTCATAATTAAGTAAGATAACATGTATCAATCACTAATTATTTTTCTCTTATTGATTACTCCCCCGTTAAGTGCGTACAAAGAGTAAAGACAATAAAAACGGCTAATTTAGTCATTACAGCCGTTTAATAATATACGTTTTTTCCTTTTTTACCACCGAATTCTATTTTGTACGTATTGGTTCTTCTTCATCCCCAAATCCCACCAAAAAGCAGTTCCTAATAAACAACTACATATTAACACACAATATTTTGCAGTAAAAAAAAAGACACCAACAATGTCTACCACGCCCACAGTAGTGTGCCTCTTCTTCACCATTCTCTTGCTCTTCCGCCTCTCAAACGCCGACGTGGGGAACGCCGCTCACTACTCGCCCCCGTATTTACGTAAGTGCTATTTATTTACAGGGTCGGCCCAAACTATTACGTGGTCTTAACTTAATTAAACAAGAGTTAAAAAAAAAAAAAAAAATTAGGTATAGTTGTTTATTTTTCCAATTTAGATTTCTTTCCACAAAAAAAAAAAAAACTAAAGATCTTGAACCACTGCATGCACAAATGACTTAAGCCTGGGGTGGGTCCCGCTTAGTATAAGAATAGAAAGTGATATATAATGCGTGGGGCGTGCAGCGACGGCGTGTTATGGGACGGACACGGGACGGTTTCCGGCGAGCAAGATGTTTGGGGCTGCGGGAGAAGGGGTGTGGGACAACGGGGCGTCGTGCGGGCGGCAATACGAGGTGAGGTGCATCAGCGCGGCCGTGCCGGGGACGTGCATACCGAACGCAGTCGTAAGGATCCACATCGTCGATCGCGCCGTCACCGCCCCTTCCCGCCCCTCCGCCCCCTTCACCACCCTCCTCCTCTCCGACACCGCCTTCGCCGCCATCGCCAAATCCTCCGCCGCCTCCGTCAACGTCGAGTTCCAACAGTACTCTCTCTCTCTCTCTCCCTATTTGTTTTATAGGGCTAATCAATTTTTTTTTTTTTTTTTTTTTTTATATATATAAGAGGGGTTGATTCCAAAATTTCTTAGATAAACTAAACAATATTGCATTTATATGAATGGGGTCCCTAGGAAGATAGGAGCAGAACATATGGTCGGCCCGAACTCGTCCAAACTCGTTGGGGGGTCCACGGCGAATTAATTATTCGGGGCATTTCGATAATAATAAAAATTTAAATATAAAATTTAAATATTTTGGACATATATAAAATATACATTTAAACTTTTGGGGCTCAGTATAATCGGAGACCTTAGGCACTGACCTGGCCTTGTTTGCCTATAATCAAAGGCCGGCTCTGCGGTGGGACGTTTGTTTGGAACTAAGAAAAATATGAGAGAAAGGGAACAAACATGTTAAGGAGAATAGGTGGGAAATTTTTTTTATTTTTTTTTAAATTTTTGAGGGTTAATTTTTATTATAAGAGATGCATATGGACTTTTAAAGTCATGTTTTTTAAAATGACCTTTATTATATTTATTATCAAATAATGCAATTTTTTAGTAGTCATGAGTGGTGGTTAGTGTGCACGTGATTGCTTATTCTTACAAAACGATTTGTTAATATTAAATATGTTATGATCCTGATTAATTTTTTTTTTTTTGGTTTCCTTTCCGCTTCACGATTTGTTACTTAATTATACCTGTATGACATTTTTTTTGTGTCGTTGGCGTTTCTTCTTATACGTGCAGGATCTAAAGAGGAAATTAGTGCGTATGTGGCATTGGCAAGTATATATGTTACATGCATGTATCTGCACCAGTTTATATGTATCTTCGACAATATTAAAAGTTAAATACCGTAACCGCCATTTTCACCATCGTCAATGTATTTGTTACTTTCCTTCGGATATCATTGACTGATTGATGTCATCAGGCCCGGCTAAACATATTTAAAGGCCTAAAGCAAAATTTTAAAATTAGGTCCAAAATTGTGTTAGAGTAAATATTATACCGAAAGTATTAACAATTCAAGAGGGTGAAACCGTTCTATTTTATTGTTTTTATATTTATAGCTATAACTTAAACAATTACAACCATGACATATGTAACTTTTTATTTTATTAATGAGAAGGAAGACAAGACGTTAAAATAACCTAATGAATACAAAAGACCAAAAGTCAGTTTTATTTGGTGTTTGAAGCATTTCAGATTTTTGGGTTTTTTTTTTTTTTGCCTTGTATGCCTTCTCTTCCCTTATGGGTCTAAAGCAAATGCTTTAGGACCCTTAAGGAAGAGTCGGGCCTGGATGTCATGATATATATATATATATATATATATATATATATATATATATATATATATATATGTAGCTAAATAACCAATTTAAAGTTATGAATTCGTAAAATAGTCAATATAAAGTTATGAATTTGCTAAATAACCAAGGCTTGTCTTAATGTGAAATAGTTAAAATGTGCAGCAATCTTGTTTCAAATTTTTTTTTTACCCCAAGATTAATTTTTTTGAAAGTGATAAATTACTTATAATAATGGTCAAAAAATTTAATCTTGCCTGTCAAAAAAAATTTGAAAACGCAAATTTGGCTACTTTGCTGAAAAGTTGAAACTTTGGCTATTTTGCTAATCAATAAGTTTCAAATGACTATTTTGTACAATTTTTCATGTAGCTAAATAGCCAATTTAAAGTTATGAATTTGCAGGAGAATTGGTATTTTGTTTGTATTTGCGACATTCCACTTTATAATTTCTTAACTACTCGACGGCTAACTTCTTTTATTTTTTAATACACACCTGTCGCCTCTCTTGGATTCTCTGCTCTGCTCCTGGTGAGCCCCGGAGCTAGAGTTTTTCACCGGCGGCTTCCTTCTTCTTCTGGGGGATGGAGGACCTGTGTGATAGGTGGTCTGAACTAGACATCGGAGAAGAGGAAGAAGAGGTGTTGGTCCTCGAGGAAGATGAGATAAGCAGCACCGAAGTGAACCTTTCGTGATGCCTCGTGGGAAGGCTCCTCAGGCTGAGACCGTTCAATAGAAATGCTTTGAAGACTGTTATGGCAAGAATCTGGAGAACTACCGGAAAGTTGGAAATCAGCGACTACGATGGAAGTGGGTTCCGCTTCAAATTCGAGTTGGAGGCGGATAAGCAGAGAGTGTGGGACTCGGGACCCTGGACCTTCGATAAGTCGCTGCTGGTTCTCGGAGATCCGGAGCGGGTCGAAGACGAGGAATTCTGGTACGTGGATTTCTGGGTCCAACTCCATGGGGTCCCTCCCAGAAACCGGTCTGTCAAGATGGGTGAGTTGATCGGCAAGAGACTCGACCGTGTTCTCAAAGTCGACAAAGACAAAAGGGATCATATCAGGGATGACTTTCTCCGGGTCCGGGTGGCCATCGACATCGGGAAATCCCTGATGAACGGGATCCACGTTTTGCTCGGGGAAGCGAAGACATGGGTATCGTTTAAGTATGAGAAGCTCGGGGACTTTTGCTACACCTGTGGCAGCCTCAGTCACTGTAGCGCTGATTGCCCTTGTCTGCCTAATCGGGAGGGCGAAGCTGTGAGGCCGCGGTTCGGGGCGTGGCTCCGTGGAGAAGCGCCGACCAACTCTGCCTATGGAACCAGGCGGTTCAGCGGCGTGGGATCGTCCAGAACGACGAGGTGGGCTGGACCGGGAAACTCAACGACGAGGGCTGAGGCTACGACCCCGTCGACCCCGAGGACCGAGTCGGCTAAGGCGAACGCTGACCCTCCCGGAAAACCTCACGCAGACCCTCCCGGAAAACCTCCGGTGGAAACAAAACAAAGCAGTCAAGGTGAGAGTGGCGGCCTCAATCAACCGGAGATCCCGGAGAATCGTGGCGCCGCGGAGATGGAGTTTGAGATGGGGAGCTCATCTTCGATGTTGGGTAAGGGGATTCACATTCCCCGACGACGAAGGGGGCGGCCGAAGGAGTCGATGAAGACCCAACTACCGAGACCGGAGATGAACCGGGGGACGGAGACACCGCCGTCGACAACACCACGTGCGCCAGATCTGGAAAAGAACCAGGAGATTGGGCCCACGCCGGAGAAGGAGCCACCACCGCTGAGCTCGGTGAGGACCCAGGCCGGGGTGTCTACGCCGGCGACGATGGCCCAGGTGCCGAGACCGGAGAAGATTCAGGGGAAGGAGACCGACCTGGAGGTGAAGTCTCAGGCGCTGTCTTCGGGCAGGAACCAGGTGATGAAGACCTCACCGGCGACGAAGACCACGGCGCCGTCGGAGCTCCAGATGCAGAGATCGGGGCCGAACCAGAGAGAGGCGATTTTGATGCCGAGTTCGGTGGAGAAGACGACCACGCCGGCGACGAAGCTTCTGACGCCACGCCCAAACCCAGACGCTACCCGTGACAGGGCTAGGCCGGTCGGTGCTGACAGTGGGCCCACGGCTGGAGGTGCTGAAATCAGACCGTTGGTGGAGATGGGAGTTGTGCGTTCTTCTCCATTTGGGCATGACAACGTCTGGGTTAATCCGGATATAAGGGAAGGCTTTCCCTTAGTAGAAGAGAGAGTTGTTGAAAACTCCTGTTTTTTGAATAAAATAAGTGGGAGCAGGGATGATGGCGTGGGGCGCGAGGACACACAAGGGATAGGCTCTACTTTCTCTATTGCCAGCGCACAGTCCATGACAGGTGGAGAAAAGGGTCAACACGTGGAGCCCACGCGATATCCCATTCCCCAATCTGTGGTGGGCCAGGACCGGAATGCTAATGGGGGAGTTGAGAGGGCCAGAATTAATTGTGGGCTCACTCAACATGTGTCCTTGGGCCTTTCTCACCAGGAGCCCAGCCTTGAGGGGCCTAACAAGGCTGAAGGGAAAAAAGAATTTGGGTCAATTGGCGAAGCTGGGGAGATATCGGGCAGGGCCGCGGGGTCGGGATCGGTAGGAAATGTCGAAGGAGGAGCAGGGAAGAGGAAATCCAACGATCGGCTCAGAGTGGGGAGTGTGAAGAGAATGGCGCGACTCATCAAAGCCGGCGGCGAGGCAAGATGCGACCCAAAGAGAACCACCGACGCATCTCATGGAGTCCAGCGGGAAATGGTAGCTGATACGGGGACCGGGTCCGATGGTGAGAGTGGACAAGGGGGAGTGTTGAGATCCACGCTCGACACTCAGGTAAGTCCATCTATCACCCCTCATTCTCATGCGCTTCAGTTTGATATAGGACATAGAGACTTACTTTCTGCCACACACGACCTAGGGAGGAGAGACTTATTTTCTGTTACTCGTTCTTTGGAAGTTTCTAGTCCGCTAGATTCGACCTTAGTTGTTTCTGATGAGAGAGCGGCGCCCCTCGAGAGCGAGGGCCGCCGAACGCGATGATAGACGTTATTTGGAACGTCCAGGGGCTTGGCAACCCCGGGACGAGGTCAGCCCTCCTTGCCCACGTTCGTGATCATAGTCCCGATTTTATCTTTCTATCGGAGACTAGACTACGGCGTGAGGGGGCTGAAAGGGTGAGAGTGTTGCTGGGTTTTGATGGTTGTATGATGGTTGATTGTCTTGGTAGGAGTGGAGGCTTGATGTTACTTTGGAAAGAGCCTGTGAGATTCCTACTCGGGACGTTTTCGAGATATCACATCGAGGGAGATCTGGTTAACGAGTTAGGCGAGAGTTGGAGATTTGCGGGGATCTACGGAGATCCAGTGAGTGCCCAGAGGAGACATACTTGGGAGCTTCTTCGTCGCCTCCGGAGCTCTTTCACGGGTCCTTGGTTAGTCGGGGGCGACATGAACGAAGTCGCCTCCAACTCAGAGATTAAAGGTGGTAGAGACAGAAGCCCCGGCCAGTTATCTGCTTTCAGAGAGATGATTTCGGATTGCGACGTCCATGACTTAGGTTTCGAGGGAGACCCATTCACCTGACGCAGAGGAAGTATAGAGGAGCGCTTGGATAGATGCCTTGCGAGCCACGAGTGGAGCGATCTCTTCCCTTCGGCCACAGTTCGGCATTTGAGGTTCTGGAGTTCGGACCATAGACCTCTTCTCCTGCGTACAGCGGGTTCCAGAGATCACCGGCGGAGCAGGAGGCCGAGGCGTTTCTTCTTTGAGGAGTCTTGGATTGGTGAGCCTGAGTGTGACGAGCGGATCCGTAGAGCTTGGGAGACGGGCCAGAGTGGTGATCAGTGTCCGAGCTTAGCTGCTGCGATCGGTCAGTGCAGACAGAGCCTCTCCCGCTGGGGTAGAGAGAGAAACAGGGAGATCAGAGACAGGATTGAGAAGAAGAAGAAGAAAATCGTCAAGCTTGCGGGACTATCGGGCCCGGATTTCTGCATGGAGTCCTTCAGACGGGAGGAGAGACAGCTTGACGCCTTAGTTCAGAAGGAGGAGCAGTACTGGAGACAGAGGAGCAGAGTCTCCTGGATGCGGTGCGGGGATAAGAACACGAAGCTTTTTCACCGCAAGACTTCTGCTAGGAGGAAGAGGAACGCTATCAGAGGTCTGGAGGATGATCACGGGGATTGGCACAGTGGAGACTCTGAGATAGAGAGGATCGTCGCGGGTTACTTTGGTGACATTTTCTCTTCAGCGAGGCCTTCTTCGCAGAGAATCGAGTTAGTTTCTGCGGGCGTACAGCCTAGGATCTCAGAGGCTTTGAACGCCGAGTTGGAGCGCCCTTTTGAGCCAGGGGAGGTGAAAAAGGCGCTTTTCTCGATGGATGCGATCAAGGCCCCGGGAAGTGACGGCTTTCCCGCAATTTTTTACCAGAGATATTGGGACGTCGTAGGCGAATCGGTCTTGAAGACCTGCCTTGGGATTCTTAACGACGGGGATGAGGTGACCACCATTAATGATACTGTGGTCACCCTTATCCCCAAAGTCGAGGACCCGAGACGGGTCAGCGATTTCAGACCGATTAGCCTGTGCAACGTGATCTATAAGATAGTGGCCAAGTGTTTGGTCAACCGTCTTAAGACCACTATGCACGACGCTATTTCCGAGTCCCAGAGCGCCTTCGTTGGTGGTAGACTGATCTTCGATAATGTCATGGTTGGTTTCGAGGCTCTTCACACGATGAAGCGGAAACGCTTCGGTAACGGAAAGTGCGCGTCTCTCAAGCTTGACATGGCAAAGGCTTTCGACAGGGTTGAGTGGGCCTACCTGGAGACGATGATGCTGAGACTTGGATACAGCACGCGGTGGGTGCACCTTATCATGAGATGTGTTACCTCAGTCAGATTTGCTTTCAACATCAACGGCTCCATCCGAGGCAGTGTGACTCCTTTCAGAGGCCTCCGCCAGGGGGACCCTCTCTCTCCTTTCATTTTCCTCTTCTGCTCTGAGGGCCTCTCGAGCCTCTTTCGAGCGAGTGATGAATCTGGAGCGATTTCAGGAGTCCGGTTCCGAGATCTTCATGTGTCACACATTCTCTTTGCGGACGATAGCTTGGTTTTTTGCCGAGCGACTCCTGACGAGTGCGAGAGGGTTACTGACATTTTACGGACTTATTCTGAGGCTTCGGGCCAGATGGTGAACTTTCAAAAGTCCGATGTTTGTTTCGGTACGGAGGTTAGCGAGGAGGATGGTGAGGTTCTGGCTCAGATCCTAGGTGTCAGGAAGACGGACTGCCATAAGCGATACCTGGGTCTTCCCGCGTTCACTAGTCGGAGGAAGGCGGAGCTTTTTGGATTTGTGAGAGACCGCGTTTGGGCTAAGATTAAGGGTTGGAATGGCCTCTCCCTCTCGCAGGCTGGCAGAGAGGTCCTCATTAAATCCGTACTTCAGTCGATCCCCAGTTACGTGGCATCGTGCCACAAGATCCCGCTGCGTTTGATTAGAGACATCCACTCGGCGATAGCCAGATTTTGGTGGGGGGTGGAACGGAGACGAAGAAGATCCACTGGTGCAAGTGGGAGGACCTCACGCGACACAAGTCAGAGGGCGGGATGGGATTCAGAGATCTGGAGAAGTCCAACCAGGCCCTTTTGGCTAAAAGTGTCTGGAGGCTTCTCAGGAGACCGGATAGTCTGGTAGGACGAGTCTATAGACAGAGCTACTTCCCCGACGGTGATATTATGACGGCTCTCCCCGGCTCGTGTAGTTCCTCCATATGGCGCAGTCTTCTCTGGGGACGTGAGATCATTCAGTCCGGTTCGAGATGGCGGATCGGGGACGGGGAGTCTGTGTTGGTCATGGGCGACAGTTGGGTTCCGAGGGACAGACCGGCCACCTGGATTGACCCCCCTTGGATTCCCCCCGATATGCGGGTAGCTGAGCTTATGAGACCCGACGGTAGCTGGGACGTTGATCTTATCGCAGCGATGTTTGGTGAGGAGGATGCTGCGGCGATCCTGAGCATTCTGTGTGGGGGTGAGGGCACTCCTGACGTGCGACGCTGGCATTTCACTGAGAACGGAGAGTACTCCGTCAAGAGCGGCTTCCGTGTCGCGATGGAGAGAGCCAGTACTCCGTTCGCCAGCTCTTCAGACCCGACGGTGATGGAGAAGTGGTGGACGACGTTCTGGCAGCTGAGAGTTCCTCCTAAGGTGAAACTCTTCTGTTGGCGTGTCTGTTTAGGCCAGATCCCGGCCAGAGCAGTCTTAGCTAAGAAAATGATCACCTCTGACGACAGCTGCCCTGTCTGTCAGGAGGCGAGAGAGACCGTTTTCCACACTTTTTGGGGTTGCAGGTGGAGCAGGAAAGTCTGGAAAGAGGTGGGATTCGGCCACATTCTTCCGCCTTTCAGAGACGGCGATGCTTTCGACGCTATCCTCAGAGCGACGGAGACCCTTGAAGTTCGTTTCCATGAGCTTTTCATTACCATTATTTGGGAACTTTGGAATCACAGGAACAATGTCTTGGCCGGGAGATCAGCTTGGAGCCAGCCTCAGCTTGTCCAGTGGTCGGTGAGCTTCCTCGAGGAGTACAGAGCGGCTACGGTTGGGGAGACTCCGACGAGCATGAGGGTGACTACGACCCCCACATGGACCCCCCTAGTGTCGGGACCCTCTCGATTAACGTCGGCGCAGCACTCGCTCGCGACCGTGGAGGCTTCGGTGTCGGTTGCATTGTCCGAAACCACACCGGAGAGGTGATCGCCTCGCAGACGCTTTTCCTGGCTAGGGGGTTCTCCCCCCAGCTTGCGGAAGCGTATGCTGTCCTCCAGGGCATAGAGCTAGTTCGCAGCGTCGGTGGCAGGAGAGCGGAGATCCAGTCTGACTGCTTGGGGGTGGTGAGAATGATCGACGAGGGCGTGATGCCTGCGACAGAGCTTGGGACGATCCTGCTTCGCATCTTCAGAGAGGTGAGAGAGCTTGAGGTTTTTCGCATTATGCATATTTCTCGTCTTTGTAATGTTGCTGCGCATAATCTAGCGCGCTACGCGGTTAACCATCACTCGTCCTCGACCTGGCTGGGTTTAGTCCCGCCTTGTTCGGAAGAGGCCATTAGGGCCGATGATCGCGAGTTGAGGTCCCGCGCGGCCTCCTAAGGCCCTGTCTGTTTGAGTTTATTTCTGTTTCTTTACCGTTGGTTTTTGTTTCACTATTATCCTCGTAACCACGGTATTCCTCCGCCATACGTGAGGGCTTTTATGATATTCCGTGGCACCGACCACGTTTCCTAAAAAAAAAAAAGTTATGAATTTGCAAAATAGCCAAAGTTTGTCTTAATTTAGTGAAATAGTCAAAATGTATAGTAATCTGGTTTCAAAAAAAATTTTGACCCAAAGATTAATTTTTTTTTAAGTAATAAATTGCTTACAATAATCGTCAAAAATTTTAATCTTTGCTGTCAAATTTTTTTTTAAAATGTAAATTTAGCTACTTTCCTGTAATGTTGAAACTTTGGCTATTTTGTTAATCAATAAGTTTCAAATGGCTATTATGTAGAATTTTGCATATAAATTTCAAATGAAACTATGAAATTTGTTTTTAGCCTACGTTTGACAATTTTTAGGGATATAGCCAAATGGCTTATTTGACAATAATTAAGGTCTGATTTGCCCTTATTTATTGACAAACTCGTCACTTTCTCTCTCCTATTTTTTTCAAATATTTTTTTTTTTTGCATCAAAACTAAAAAATTCGTATATTTCTCATACGAACTCGAAATTGAGTGATTCCAAATCCTACGGATTCGTGACGCCGAGATCTTCAAAAATAGATCCATTGTGTTTGATGAAAAATCATGTTTAATACCATAGATGTAGAAAAATCATGTTACTACCTTAAATATGAAAATAACTGAAATTTATCAAAAAAATAAATGGAAACGTAAATATGATGCATTATATATAATTTTTCATCAAACACAATAGATCTATTTTTGAAGATCTCGACGCCATGAATTTGTAGGATCTGAAATCACTCAATTTCGAGTTCGTATGAGAAAGATACAAATTTTTGAAGTTTTGATGCAAAAAAAATTATTTGAAAAAAATAGGAGAGAGAAAGTGACGAATTTATTAATAAATAAGGGTAAATCAGATCTTAATTATTGTCACATAAGCCATTTGGTTATATCCATAAAATTGTCAAACATAAGCTAGATCCAAAATCACATATTTAAAGTGGCATAGATTAACTACCGAAATTTAACAGGAATTCCCCTAAAAATAATACCCACCTGTCAGCATATTTAATTGTTTAAAGAAATTAAAAAAAAAAAAAAAACTAATGGTGATAATTACAATCCTGTAAAATAAGAAATAATTAGTCTAAAAACACAAATATAAATATAATTTTCATTTTGCATAATTTCCGAAAAACATACACCTATTACGAATAGTTAACAATTATTTACTATGGAGAAATCTACAAACTTGAAAACCCATTAAAAAAAAAAGATTTCCAAGTCCCTAGAAACATTAAAATATTAGCCTAACTATCCCACGTCCAATTTTATTATATATTCCAAAATTACCGAAATTTCCTCTTCTATCGCAAACGCAAACCACACCAGAGATTGAATGCGTCATCCTCGACAGAGATCCAGACGATTGAGCCAACAAACACTAACCCTAAGTCCCAACCGAAGCGTCCCGGCGGGCCACGTCTCGTTCCGTCGGCTCTGCTACTCGTCGCGCATCGGCGGCGTGATCGGAAAATCCGGCTCCGTCATCAACGCCCTCCGGATCGTCACCGCATCAAAGATCCACGTCGTCGACACCGCCGCCGGCACGGAGGTCTCTGACTGCGTCATCACCGTCGGCCGGATCTACAAATTAAGATCCACTCGGCCAACTCGTTCCTCTCTAGCTACGAGCCTCTGGTTCTGGTCGTCGCTCCTCTGCTCGGCCTCGCCGTCGCTTCGGCGATCCACTCGTTCCTCGGCGCCGTTCAAGAGCGAGGTCTCAGAGCTAGCTTCGTCATCATCCAGAAGTCACACAAAAGGTAATGCATTTTCTTCAGAACCCCACATACCTGTTGTTTAGCAATGGCATCATCCAGCTGTTGAAGCTCGGTGCGGTTATGGAGATTAGTTTCCTCTAGCTCATACAATGCCTTTTGTAGGTTTATCCTTTCATGTACATTTTCACTGGTTTCGTGGCTCAAAGTATTCAGCCATGATAGCTCATCATCAGCACCCCTCTCAGCCGGTTTGATGCTCAGTTGTGAATCTTTATCAGCCAATTCTTTCTTCAATCGGCCAACCTCGACCTGTGCATATATTAATATCACATGAATTATTTTTAATGTGTTAAAATTGGAGAAGAGAAAGAACCCATTTTTAAAAGCTTACCTGAAGACCGTCAATCATCCTCTGGTAGTCTGAAACATGGGAATCAATTGTACCAATATTTTTCTAGAAAAAGGAAAAAAGAGCATCTTATTATTATAAGAGAATTGACCCTTGATGATAATAAACTAGATGACTTTAAGACACGGTAGAAGAGAATTCGAGGATTCAACTAACTATCAACAGCATAGATTGCAAAGTGTTAAAGCAAATATTACACGAAAAAATTGCTAAAGGGTGATCCACTCGTTTTTCGGGTTAGTTTTGGGGTTAAAAGAAGTTTTTATCTTTAATATTATTTACATTGACACTTAATATTATTAACTGTCAATGTATATAATATTTACAACGAAAAAATACTATTAACTTGCAAATGAAACTCAAAGAATTTGAAATACTTAATACTATTAACTGTCAATGGTTAATATGATTTATTGTCGGATTTACTGTCATCGATTGTTCACGGAAATAATTAGTAAATCGTATTTACTGTTAAATTAATTAATCCTCATCTCTGATACTTTTACTGTTATATTTATTGTCCTCGATTGTTCACGGAAATAATTAGTAAATCGTATTTACAGTTAGATTAACTAATCCTCATCTCTGATACTTTCCGTGTTACGGTAAATAAGATTTACTGCCGTTCTTGTTACGGTAAATAACATTTACTTTTGTTCTTGTTACGGTAAATAAGATTTACTTTTGTTCTTGTTACGGTAAATAAGATTTACTATTGTTCTTGTTACGGTAAATAAGATTTATAGTCGTTCTTGTTACGGCAAATAAGATTTACTGTAGTTTTTGTTATTGTTAATTAAATTTACTAATTTTTTTGTTATGGACGATATTATTTAGTATGATAGTTAATAATATTAACCTAATGGTAGTATTGAAATATTGGAATGTTGTCATGATAAATTGGCTATTTTCCTAAATATGTTAATAGTTGGGCTATAATTTTAAAGTATGGGTGTTGTTTTGGCTAGTTGTTTAGCCGGCCCTTAAAAAATTAACAATTATTATTGATTATCATTTGCGCAGTCTTAAAGAAAAATCTACATAAGCATAGAAAACTAACTTATTAAAGAAACAAATGTGGAGGTAAAGCTATTTAATAAATGCGATGAACGAACTATAGAAACATACAATATTCAGCCATGGAGTGAAGTGAGTCAGGGATATATGGTTCATAACTTTGTTCTTCATCAACTCTACAAAAAAAAAAAAAAAAATCATTAGAAGAGAGAGAGAGAGAGAGAGAGAGAGAGAGAGAGAGAGAGAGAGAGAGAGAGAGAGGTAAATGATACTCCCCAAATATCTGGTAAACGATTTCTTAGAAAAATTACACAACTAGAAAAATGCTATTTAGTGGCACTTGAAAAGTGGCGTTTTGTTGAAAGACTGTCATCTATTTTAAATTTTCGGTGGCAATTATATACAAATTGCCACCAAAACACTAACATACAAAACATGACATCCATAAATCAAGCGCTTCTAAATCTTTAAAAAAAGATGACACTCATAACCGCCACCAAAATTATTTATATTATTTATTTATTACAATGCATTATATGATATTATATAAATTAATGCCAAAAATAAAAATTAAAAAACCTAACCGTCGTGGTGCTCTCTCTCTCTCACACACTCTTCTATACGTGAGGCAAAAAATATGGCAATCATGTCTTTATTTATAAAAATAAAATAAAATCTTAAACATACTAATATACTAATCCTAATCCTAGTCCAACTAAAGATTGAGTATTCAACTTTATATAGATACCAATACGGCCAATAAATTTTATTAATAATTAGAATGCACTAGTACAAAAATGGGCTTCGAAATCGTCCATATAACGTCACCGGCACAATTGAGCGACACTACATTTTTTTGCGTTAAAAAAAGACGTGTCATCCTCATGAATATGCCACGTGTACGAATATCTATGTCTCTTTGTAAACCAATGGCACATTTTTTAATTTCGCCAAAAAAAGGATTTAGCGTCGCTCTTATAATATTTGACGCTCTAAGATATATGAGGATGATTCTGGTGACGACATGTGGCGAGGATCATTCAATTCAGAAGCAACGCAATAAAATTTTGCTCTATGCAATCACTTTTTTTAAGAAACGACGCGCTGTCCACGTGCCGTTAATTTATTGGACGCGGAGATGTGGCATTGCTTGTTTAATGAATGACGCTCCAAAGAATTTTTTTTTTCTCTCTTCTCTTTTGGGACTTGGCGATTTTTTTCTCTTCTTTTTTTTTTTCTGATTTTTCTACGACCATCTCCAACCCAAAACCAATTTGGTATAATTTTATACCAAATTTAGTACAGCTACAGTGTTTACACTCCAACCCACAACACCAAATCCTACCCCAAAAAGAACATTCTCTTTTTATACTTTTCAATATTACTTTATATTAATTTCACGTCGACCCCTCTATTAATATGTTATGCCAATATTAATCTTATTAAACATTAATTTATTTTTCTATGTCAATAATATTAAATTAATTTACATTTATATTAAATATTGTGTTAATATTACAATATTAAAATATAAAAATTAACTAGTAAAAACAAATATTATTTTGGATAATATTAGAAAATCAAAGGAAGAAGATAAAATTCTCTTAATGGACTTAAGTAAGATAACCGATCCAAATGTGTGTGAGCATTTTCGTGAAAGACAAATGAATATTTTAAGAAGTAGAGATGAATCTTCTCAACAATCATAAGACCAATTTCAACAACAAGGATATGAAAATTTTAGCCAATACTTCAATAACATCATAGCACCTAACTCCGATATGCCAAACTATTAAAGATAGTTTTGTTCAAGTAATTTGTGTGTTTATTTTGAATTATGCATGCTTTTGTATTTTTTTTCTATTATATGGCGTACATTGTAAGTTTAATTTTTATTCAAGATTGTATTTGTATAATTATTAGTATAATTGGTATATATTTTATTTGGTTGTATTGTGCTTAATTAATGTTATGTATTATTATCAATATCATATTATTTACTCTCTTTTTTAATTGATAATATGTATTTTTTTGTATAAATTATTTAAATTAGCATCTAAATTACAAATTAATTTTTTTATGGGTGGATTTGTAATTACAAATAGTTTCACCTCAAATTTGGGGTGGATGAATAATTTCACCACAAATTTGGTGATATATAATTTATCTAAAATTTGGGGTGGGTTGGAGCAATCTCACCCCAAATCCAAATATGTCCAATCTCACCCCAAATTGGTGGGTTGAAGATGGTCTAACTGCTCTGCAATTATCTTCACTCCACCAAACTCACGCCTCCGTCGTTTCTTCTCTTGATCATGGAAGCTTCTGCCGGCCTTTGCTATTCCGACCATCTCTAGGTATTTTAAAATATCGTTGGGCACGGTTTGAAGGCCTAAAAGTCTGAAAGTTATTAATTACTGTATTTGAATCGTTATCGTTTGGGAGATAGCGAAATCTTATCTATCTTTCCTCTCCTCTCGCTTCTCCGATTAATATTAGAGCGCTGCTCATCAAACCTACGCCGCCATTTATTCTTCTCCGATTTTTCTCTCCGTCGTCAAACTCACGCCATCGTAGTTTCTTCTTTTCAGTTCCATGTCTCTAGTTGTCACTGCGCCGCTAGTATAATTTTGACTCCGCCGCTGGCATTCAAGATTCATTGGGGCCTCCTAAAAAGATCTAATAAATTCATCGAGTTGTTCCAAAGGATCAAAACGGCCTTGGTCGCTGAAGGTTTGTTATTTTTTTCCTTTTTTTTTTCTATGATCAGTAATAAAAAAAAAAAATTGCTGTCGATATGAAACTAAATTACAGCCAATACACTATTTATTATATACTATTTAAATTACAGCCATTCACGACATGTCCGTAACAATATTTATTATATACTAGTTTTTTTTTCGTCAATCAGTACCCCTGCCACTCCGACCGTACGTGCTACGTGCTTAATTACAGCCAAGCTTCTCATCGCGTTAAGTTTTTTTGTTTTTTTTTTTCAATGGTCTCGTGGACATTATTGAGTGACTCTATAGGTATAAAAAATTGTTTTTTTTTGTTGTGTCTGTGATCTGGGTGTCATTTTTTTTTATTATGTCGATTCCTTTAGTGATAGATGCTAATTAGTTAATGTTGAAATTGAAAGTTTGGTAGGGTACGTATAGGACATTGTTTATTTTTTATTGACTGTTGATATAGATATTGTTGTTTTTCTCCTTTAGTGATAAATATCTATTGGTTTATGTTGAAATTGATAGTGTGCTAGGGTACAGGACATTATTTTAATGTTGAAATCAAGGATACGTGTTATGAATATCGTACGGTAAAAGTAAAGGGACACCACGACCTGTAAACAAACAATTTGAAAATGTTACATCATATTACAAGTACCATTACCTATTTCCGACGCTTCGTGCATCTTATTCTGAAAATGGTGGGACTTCACTTTGTTCGCCGGTACACTCTCGTGAATGAAGAAACGACTTACAATTTTACCCAAACGCTTCTTCAGTGACGTCTTTGCCCCCGGATTAAGGGTTGCTTATTGTGCACTATCTAATCGATAAAGAGAGGGTGCAGTCGTTTACGTCCCCCTTCCCAAATCACGATGCGATTGTGAACCTCCACCAGGACCGGATCTCCAATTTGCCGCAGCAGCGTCTGCACGACTTCTCTTCATTGCCTTGTATAGGTCACACTCCATCTCAGCATCGAAGTCTCATTCTTCATCAACTGGACCAAGAGTCGCACGCATCTCTCTTCGAATTGTCTCCTCTATGGTGTGTTTATTTTTCTTCTTCTTTTATGCCTCTTGTAGCAACAACATATCTCTTCTCTAACTTCTGGTGGACACTTCTCACACCGGCGCACATTCTTTTTTGGGTCGTTTCCACTCAAATGAAGTTTCATACGAGTCACGCTCCCTCCTCTTGTCGTCACTCCACAATAATTGCATGTAAAATGATTATGGTTCCCCGCCACCTTCGTATAATGCTTTTGTACGCCTTCATCTTTTTCAATTATTTCGTCCACAAATTAGTAAATACCAATTAACAATTGTATGATATTTTCATGAACAATTCATGAGCATTTCAAATTTCAAATCCGTTAACATAAACATAGATCTGAATTTCATGACCACAAACAAACTTTTAGTGAATACCAATTAAAACTTTCATGAACATAACTCTAAATCTAAACTACTAAAATATCAATTTTCGGAAATTCTTGAAATTTTTTGAAAAAAACATATGTTAACCAAGGATTGAATATAAACATCTTCCATTCACAAATATATCACAACAAAAATCAAATAAACACGGAATTTGATTTATTTCTAACAAAAATTGTTTAACGCTTCAATTTTCGGGATTTGTTTAAAAAATTTGAAAAAACATATGTGAACACGGAGTCAATATAAACAACTTTCATGAAGAAATATTTCACAAAAAAATCATTTACATACGAAAATGGACTAAATTCAAATCTACTGACACAAAATTTCGGGCAAGATCTCGAAAAATCGGCGAAGTTCAGCCGAAATTTCCGAAATTTTGTTGATTTTGAACACAGGTAATCGGCATTACCTGGGCGTGACGGAAATGACGAGGTTGTGTCGGTGTATCTTGGCGAGCTGAGTGAGAGAAAAAAAATTTGTTTCCTGCGTCGACTTCTCCTGGAAATATCCCGAATTTTTGTGTTTTATAAACTAACCCGAACGACACTTATGGACGAAACGACATGGACAAAAAAACGACAATTCCTTGCAATTTCGACGACAAATAAATTCAAAACGCATAAAAACTGCCGAACTCCTCCGAATGACGCGATGCCGACGTAATTTCGACGACTTTTCCCGACAATTTAAATCTTGGTTGAAATTTAGTGTGTGTTATAGGACATTAGTTGTTGAGTGTTGTTTTGAAGTATATATATTCATTTTACCGTAGATAAATTATGGATAAAATATGGATATCGGCTCGTAGAAATATTACAATATGTGAATGTAGTTGAATCTTTCTTAGAGCATTGTCGAATTGTTTGCGAAAACATAGAAATAATTATTTGTACGTGTATTAGATGTGGAAATTATTGTTTTGTTAAAATACGTACTCTATACGATCACTTGATCATAAATGATATCGATCAAAGCTTCCAATCTGTCCCTAGAACAAGCTTACAAACATATCTATGGTGAAAATAACCTTCCCTAAAACAGCCAATGCATATATTGTCCAATTTAATGGTTATAGTCCCAATTGAATGAATAAAACCCATAATCACAAATTAAAGAACTAAACCCCAGAATATTGTACCCCCAAAGTAAATAGCTACTAGGCATGAGATACACACTTGCATACTTGCATAAAAACAACCCAAAAGAAAACAACAATAAAATGACCAAAATTAGATCGTTGGTCTTTCCATTTCATTTTGGATGCTTGTGATGTCCTCATCATTTCCTCCGTGTCGAGAATGATTCGCCCTCAACTCAAACTCTTTTCTTTCTCACTTTTTTGTGTGTGCTTCATCTCTGAGAACCTGTTGTGGAGTTGGTGGTGGAAATGTGATATCGCCGTGGTTGTAGTGGAAGATGTACTTGTTGGTGAAGCCGTTGTGAGATATCTTATGATCGTATTTCCATCGCCGTCCAAGTATTTCGGAGAGATTTTTTTTCTCGTTTTTCTTTCATTTTTTATGTTTGATATTTGAGAACTTGTTTTGGAGTGAGTGGTGGCAACGTGATATCACGGTGGCTGTAGTGGAAGGCATATTTATTGGTGAAGCCGTTGCGTGATACCTTCGGGTTGTATTGCCATTGTCGTCCAAGTATTTCTGAGAGATATTTCTTTTGTATTTCTGAGAAATTGCTGCTTAATACAAAAGAAGAAGAAAATAAAAAAGTAGAAACTAAAATACTAAGAAATAACAATTAGAATGAGAGTGGAACCTTGATAAAACAAAATCTCTTATACCACTTGTTATGATCTCGTTGGAGGAATTCGTTGGAGTTCAAATTAGAGCGGACCATTTATCAAAAGATTCGGATATAATTGAAGTTTTCGTACTCGAAACTTTCGAACACTCCGTGCAACATGCAGAGAGTTGCGTGTGGTGTGGAGTCCCAGATTTTCGTCCATTCGGGTCTCGTGCTCCGTTTTGACTTGTTTCGACTCCTAGTTCCTTCATTTTGTCGGGAAATGACTCTAAAGAACCTCTAGCAACTCTTTTACCCATTTGAACTTGCGAATCATCATAAACACACTAAAGCCATCAAAAACACACGAGAACTCGCTATAATTCAAGTCCGAGAGTCATGATTATCACGTATGAAACCTCTTATCATCTTGTTAAGGGCGACATCACTCATTGCATCCTTGAATTGCTGCATTGCAGAGACAACGATCGCCGAGAGCTTCCATCTTCGCCCCGTCCATCCGGATATTGAATTTGTGCACTCCACCGCGCTCTCGAACGCCAATTCCACGTCCCTCTGGTCCGCGTTTTCGATGGCAAGACATAACAACACTTTGGAGTCGTCTTCATCGTCATCTTTGTCGCTCATGGCGGTTTTTTGAAGTTGCCTGGAAATTTCTAGAATTTCAGGAAATCACATTATGAAACTTTCGATTTTCTTCTTCAGCTTCGTTCAAGTTTTCCAAGCGATTTCTGAGTTTTGTTTAATTACAAAATTTTAAAAAATGGTGGAGGCAGAAATTCTTTTCCTTTTTTATTTTGAAAAGGTGGAGGTTGCGTGTACAAAAATTGTTTCGTGATTTACTAAAAATATTTACACGTGCCGTTAATTATAATTAATTTAAATTAATAATAATAAAGACTTATATCACCAATTTTGTTTAGGCATAAATGAGGCATGCAATGAAATTATTTTAAACGTGTGGTTACATTACAAGAATTTCAAACGTTGGCCATATACAAATATTGTTAGATATTTCCATTTTTTTTATATATTTTTAGCTTAAATAAAATATTTTTTAATTTATCGCTCCTAATTTTTTTTAAATCCGCCAGTATCTACACTAGTTAGAAGTCAAATTTGTTGGAACAAGAAGGTCATCAAATAGACGCATGTGCTAAGAAGATATAAAGAAGTATTATTTATAAAGCCAAAATCTTACCTAACGACATATAGAGTGGAATATATAGAGCCACGTGGCATGGGGTAACACAGCCACTCTCGTCGGATTCCTAATCCAACAAGGGTTAAACAATTTAATTGAATGGTTTTAGGATTCACGTATATTCATAGTCGACTTTTACTTTCGTATATAAATACCCTTGATCATCAGTTCACGTATTTTACGCGCATACACAAATCATCACTTTAATCGCTCTCTCTCAATCTAATCTCTTTCTCTCAACTATTACCTTAATTTCCCAATCAATGGCAATGGAAGACCTACAAGAGCTTAGCCTGTGCATGTTAGCTTGTTTTGGATTCTTGAAGTCAAAGAACATAGAAATCAACGAGTCCATCATGAACAAGATCAAGAACGATATCAAGAAGAAGTTCGACGAAGCCTCTGATCAACAAACCGGTTGGTCAGTTCGGAAGATGAGATCGGCGATCAAAAAAAGGCTCAACACAGCGGTGATCTCATTCGCTTCATTGACCATATCAGAATCGGATCAAGAATCCGAAGCAGTGATCAGCGATGTAACCCTAGATGCAAATAAACGGAAGACGAGAGTCAAGGGTATTCAAAAGAAGCAGCCAAAGAAGAGAGCGAAGAAGGTTCCGGAAGAAAAAGCCGAGGAGAATAGGTTCAAGGATGGCCCGGATCCGCCGCCGGAGATGCCTGAGAGGATGAGGAGCGTAATCGGAATGGAGAACGAATCATTGAGGCTGATATTACAGAAGGCGATCAAGAACGCCGACATTGAAAAGAATCAGAGCCGTCTTTTGATGCCGATCAATCAGCTGAACAAGTCGCTCAAGGAAGGCGAGTTTCTGAGCTCCGGCGAGGCTAAGGAAGCTTCCAGAAAGGTGAAGCACAGAATCCCGGGGATGAGAGTGAAGATTCTCGATCCTCGACTCAAGGAATCGGATATCACGTTCAAGAAGTGGGACATGAATACCTCCACCAACTATATTTTCAACGGCACTTGGTCCACCCTCGTCAAAGACAACGGAATTCAGCTAGACGACGTCATTCAAGTCTGGTTCTACCGCGACGCTCACCACAATCCCTGTTTTGCCCTCGTCAACCTCACTCGTCCACTCCATTAGCTAGTACTAGTAGTTACTCTAAACATGCAAAAAAAAAAAAAAAAAAAAAAAAAAAAAAAAAAAAAAACGTAAATTGATATATATATATATATATATATATATATATATATATATATATATATATATATATATATATATATATATATATATATATATATATATATATATATATATATATATATATATATATATATATAGGAGAGTTAGGTACGAGTTCAATTTTTTTTTTTTTAGGGTCAATTAGGTATAGAGGTATATTTACACTTTTGAATTTCTGTTTAGCTAGTTTTTAGTAATAAAAAATAATAGTCCACGTATTTACATCCGTAAATTGACTAAAATATCACATTTTATTTATATATTGAACAGAAAATAAAATGTGATATTTTAGTTAATTTATGGGTGTAAATACGTGGACGTGAAAATTAACAATTTAAAAAATGTAAATATGACTAATTTACTAATTATTTGTTATGCTTAATATTTGAATAGTTATGCTATCATTTTAATTGAAAGTAATAATCAGTGAGCTATTTCAAATTGTTTATTATATCAATGAATAACGAAAGGTTGCCTCGGATAACCTGGCCCATAACTTGCAAGGAGGAGAATCAACCAAGGAAGAACGTCAATTGGGCCTATCTCATCTTAACCTGAAGCACGAAAATCAAATTCAAATATGAGAAAAATTACATAACTAACTTGTGTGCGTCACTTTTCATATCACTTATGCTTATAAAATATTTCAGCAATAATCGTTTTTATATTTTTATGGACAAAAATACCTTGTGTTTCGAATTTGTTCAACAATTATTAAAATTTAGTTAACACTTTTGAAATCCGGTTAACAGCTATTAAAATTTGATTAATTTTTATGGAAACATGTTCAAAATATTAGTATATTGAAATCTTGTTTACAGTTATTAAAATATGGTCAACAGTTATTGAAATTTAGTTAACAGATAAAATGGACACTTAAAAAATTATTTATCAAAAATAAAAAGTCCAACCACTAAGAAAAACTTACAAAAATGCTATTAGGGTTATTTCCACTTCAAAACATTGTGATTGTACAAATATTATTAGTGATGGCATAAATACATATGCTTGTAAGGCCCAAAAAGGTATCTGATTCTAGACAGGGAAAGCAAAATTCGAATTTATTTTGTATTATATAGCATCGATTTTTTTTATGTAGCAATTAGTGCAGTAGCTCAATAATCAATCATCGTAAATCTCAAGTAAATAGTCACAAGCATGACGTGGCCTTCCTGGTTTGCTATTTCATTGAAATAAATTGGTGGGGTATTTATGGACGTGACTATTTAGCTAAGATTTACGAAATTTTGGTTATATAGGAATGTGAAACTGTAAATATGTCTGTACCTAATAGAACCAAAAAAATAATTGTGCAAAACTAATTAGCCTCAACAAATATAACAACTTATTTGTACCAAACATTTGTTTGTTTTACATCCACACCTCTTTTGTTTCGTGCTGTTATATAATAAAGCAAAAAAAAAATGTCATTAGGGGCTACGTTGCTCTCTCTCTCTCTCTCTCTCTCTCTCTCTCTCTCTCTCTCTCTCTCTCTCATCCTTCTCCACCTGGGTTCACAAATTACTGGCCTGCAGCAAGCTTGCGTATTTTTTCGGAGTCGCTGCTTCGGGCAGAGTGGGAGAAGGCAAAAGCGAGGGAGGTTATGTGTGTCCGATCGGAATTTTTGTTTTTATTTGTGTTAATGTTTATGTAAAATTTATGTTAATATCAATATATTTTTGTTTATTTTTGCTAATATTGTGAATATATTTGTGTTAATGTCAATATATTTTTTTATTCTTTTTTTTCCCTTTAGTCTGGAAATGAAGTTTCAGAAAATGTGAAGCGTGGCTTTTTGTTTCTTTCTTTAGGGAAATGGAACAAGTGATAAAATTTTCTACTTTTTTTTTTCTTTGATTTTGTGTTGTGTAGATTTGCCGTGTATATCTTTGTTTATTTCAAACTTCTTCTTTTAATTTATTATATACAGTATGTATTTAATGAAAAGTATTATAGTTTGATTTTTCTGATTAATATGAGTGTATGACTATAATGCAAAATATACAAAACGATGATTATTTTTCCAAAATTAAGTTTGTATTGGCTATACTGCTACTATGCCCATATAATAACCGGTCATATAGATGACTGAATTTCAATAATATCATTTAAATTAGTTAGATGTTAAGTGTATGAAATTGTAAACACTAGTCCTTGAACAACTGTCAATAAAATTATTGTGAATCGGATACTACTTTTAAAAATGATTAATTAAAACCGATTAATGAGATTTAGTGCGATTTGATTAATCAATTTTGAAACCATAAATAACTAATCTTTTTAAAATCAATTTCAAATCAGGACTAATTTTGAAACCGTTTAACCGATTTTTTTTATTTTATTAAAGGGTTAGTAGTATCAAAAACAATTTTAAAATTGAATATTTAATGTAAATAAATGGATAAGCGAGGATAATCGAATTTCAATATTTGAAAATCCAAAATTCTGTTGGAAGAATTGTAAATAATAAGCTTTATTTACAAGTAAATGGATGATTTGTGGCTAATATTTGAGTGGGGTCCACTCATCGGAATTTGTTAATTCTTGCGTATTCTTATTCCTCGTTGCGTTGGGTATAAGATTGATTATTTATTTGCCAAAATCATTACTATAATGAATGAGAAATTGATGCTCAAAGTATGCTTAAAGAACACATTAGTCATGTGGAAATAAAGTGAATTGCAAAAGTCCCACATGGGTTGGGTAAGTGTGTTGTGGTAGTGTTTATATACCATCCTCTCTCTTTAGTGGTCAAGCAAGTGCAAGAGAGGAGAGTGTGTGTGGGTTATCTCTTAACCCCTCACGCGCGCACACACACGCGCGCCGCCGCCGAGCCGGGCCGGGCCGGACCCGGACCCGGGAATGTCTCGGGCTCGGGCTTGGGCCTTGGGCTCTTTGGGCTTACCCTTAACTTTTTATTGCAAAGTTCACTTACGATTTCTTTTAATTCCATAACATAACTTATTCTGCATGGGATAAATGCATAATGGAGACGTTTTTGAGCGAGCGTCCAAGGCTGCTCACGTTCTTAACTGACGTGCATTCACGTGTGGTTTAATTCTGGAGCATTAAGTGCCTGCCTTCAAGTGCTATTACTCTGGGCGTTTTCTTGTTCAAATTCGCTCAGGATTGTGGTTATAAAAGAAAGGCTTGGGTTCTCATTCGGACAGAACCGAAAACACTCCTCTCTCCCTCTCTTTGAAATTGTTTTTGTTTTGTAGTCTGGTGATAGGTTCTGACGCTCTGGTTCTAGTTCGCTGAAGCCGAGTTTTGTGGTGCATTGCTCGTCTAGAAGTCGTTGTATCCTGGGAGGCTTTCGCTCACGAAATCCAGCACCCGTGGGAGGGCGATAAAAGCTTCAAGGAAACCGTCAAACGGGCCTCGACCTTTCCTTGTTTTCCTGTTTCTGTTTCTGGTTTATTTTCTTTTTAATTTTCCTTGCATGTGTCTTGTATTTTTCTATCAATATTATTTTTAATATTGCTAACAAATTCAGTTTTGATTTTTAATAAATGGTCAAAACTAAATAGAATGTATCCAGTTTTATCCTTAGGTAAAAAAAAAAAAAAAAAAGCTTGATGTTTATAAATTTTTTATTTGTTGTTTTTTTTTTTTTTTTCGTTTCGTTTAATTTGTTTTATTGTAAAAAATTATTTTAGAATATAGGTTGTCATAGTTCAAATTTTAAAAAAAAATGATATAGTATAAAAATTTCCCTATGTTCCCTGCAATATTAAGTTATTAACACATGTTTATTTAAAAAATAATAAATAAAAATCGAACAAAAAGCGACAATCTAGTTCGTAATATTCCAGAACAAATAAGGGTAATTTGGGTATACAGCCACAAAATAAATAACCCCAGAAGTTTCTCTCTCCTCGTCCCCGATCAAATTTTTCTACCCCGAAACCCTTCTCTTTCGATTCCATCGATTCAGAGCTCGAACCGAAGCCAAAATGTCTGGAAAGGGCGCGAAGGGTTTGACAATGGGTAAAAGCCCAGCTCTTAGCAAGGACAAAGACAAGGACAAGGACAAGAAGAAGCCTATCTCTCGCTCCTCTCGCGCTGGTCTTCAGGTCTCTCTTGCTTTCTCTGCTTTTCCTTTTTTTTTTCTTTCTTGTCCTGTCTTTCTTTTGGCTTTTAATTTTATATTTTAAACTTTAGTTTCTTTAGGGTTAGGGTTCCGTATGTGATTTATGTCCGATCTATTTTCAATTCGAACATTTTCGCATGATTGTTATAAATTTTTGCTTGTTCTGCAGTGGATCTCTTTGTTTGTTTGGGTTTTTGTAACATAAATTTTTGTGGGGGCAGGGTTAACTTTTTTGGTCTCTAGGGTTTTCTGGTTTTAATTTTATTTTTATTCGAACTTGGTTAACGGACTCTGTAGATTGAGTACCATGAAGCTTTTGAAGCTTAAAGAATTGGGGATAAGAGAAATTTCTGTAGCTTCTGAGTGTTTTTCCTTGTCAAGAATCTGCTTGGGGAAGTATTCAAAACATAAGTTTCTGGGTATGAATGTCGGAGGACATAATATCAGTACAAGCTTTCTGTTTTCAATTATTTGATCCCTTCGAGTTTCTGCCAATGAAACAACTCATTAAAAATCGATACCTAACTGTATCACGTATAGATTGCTCGCTGATCACCTTACTTGTTATTATGCTCCACCAAAGATTCAGTAATTTCATTGTCTTGGTTCCAAGTCATAGAGTTAAAATCTTTAGTTAGACGATACTCTCTTGAACCCAGATTTCTTTGAAAGCCAAAATTGTGTTTCGTTGATGTTTGACGAGTGGTAATCATCTTCTCTTTCACGTCACAAGTTCAGTTGAGGTGTCTGAGAGATAGAAATCTCTCCTCGAAAAGTTGTGTCCTATTTACTTAAATCTCATCCTCGAGAATGTTTTTGCTTCAGTTTCCGATTGGTGGAATCCACCGGCTTGTGATGAGTTAAGGTTTTCCATGTGTTTATTTTTGTCACGCGAACGTGGTTAATGGGTCTGTAGATTGAGTAGAATGAAGTTTGTTTGTATTGAAGCTTATTAGAAATTAAGGGTCAGCATAGTTTTGTAGCTTCAGAGTGATTTTGCTTTTCAAGAATTATCTGAAGTATATGAGGTTTCCAAGTATGAATTTCATTGGACAGAATAACAACAAGCTTTCTGTTTCTATTTATTTGTTCCTTCCTAGTTTCTATCACATAACACATTCAACTTGCTGATATCACAAATGCTTTATCACCGCTCTAGATATAATACCCCCATGTAACATACATTCAGCTATTTCATTCTCTTTGGTTCCTAGTCATGGATTCAAAGATGCCTGTAGTGAGACAATAGCTCTGTTGGGGTGTTTAAAAACGTGTGTTTCTCTTAAATCTCATACTTGAAAGCATGTCTGTGTTACAGTTTCCGGTGGGCAGAATCCACAGGCTTCTGAAGACTAGGGTTCAGGCGAACGGAAGAGTTGGAGCGACCGCGGCGGTGTATTCGGCGGCGATCCTCGAGTACTTGACCGCGGAGGTGTTGGAGTTGGCTGGGAATGCGAGCAAGGACTTGAAGGTGAAGCGTATAACTCCAAGGCATCTCCAACTTGCGATCCGTGGGGACGAAGAACTCGACACTCTCATCAAAGGAACCATCGCCGGCGGCGGTGTCATTCCCCATATCCACAAGTCACTCATCAACAAGTCCTCCAAAGAGTAGAAGTCATGTTGCTGTTTATGAAATGATGATTATGATTGTCTTTTTTTTTTTTTTTTTTTTAATTTTATCATATGTTGGTTAGTTATAACATTGAGATACAGTGCGACTGTGTACATTTTGCCTGATGATATCTTATTAATTGTTGACGAGTTCTCTTATTTAGGCTGCGGAAATAACTAGCTTTTTTTCGGTGATCTAAGTAGTGAATTGTTTTCTGTTTTTTCTCTTCTTCACATTCTCATTATCGTATATCTTATATTATATGTATGGAATCTTGATTCTCTGTCTCTCCCCTGTTAAAGTGGTTACCTGAATTGACGATCTGTTTGGTTCTATTCAGTTTGTGTGAAGTAAAGTTCTTCAATGTAGTCGAAATTCCTTAGCATCATGTTACTCTAATGGTGCGGTTAACTGGACAACATTCCGTCTCTGGTCCCCAAAAATTATGCAACCAAGCAACATTTGGCTCTACTCATTTGTATTTGAAGTAAGTTCTTCAGTGTGTGTCTGATGATAACTTGTCCTTCATTTTCATCTTAAAAAACCTTGGGAAGAGTTAGAGCCTTGGAACTTCGACCCGAGGTGGATCTCTTCTGTCTAAAGTCCATAGCCCACAGCGAGCTGCTCGGTCTGATATACTTTCATCAAAACCATCATGAATTGACGATCTGTTAGTTCTATTCAGTTTGTTTGAATGAAGTATAGCTCTTTTTAGACGAAGACCCAATTTTTGCAGACGGTCTATGGAATGCGGTCAAGTGAACATGATCATCCGAGTAACGTGCAATCGATTTTGAACGGTTGAGAAGGATAAGTATCAATCATAATCATAGACTGTAAGAACCTTCACTCACTGATGACTAATATATTGAGAAAAGCCAACCATTTTCAGGCGAAATTTTGACTTACGCTACCCACCGTAATAACTCATTTCCAGCCAAATCCTGTGAAAAGTCGCTAAAAAAAATGAAATTTCTAGTGTAATCTTCAACTTGGTAAGCTGCATAAAATCATTGCGAGAACTAAGGACTCCAATGAAATGTGGCCCCATTGCTCTGCAAGGAATTTGGAAACGACTATTTTGTGAACCTAAACCATAAAATGGATACAGCCTGTCAAATTGTGTTTGAACTTAGAACAAGGTTCTTATTTCCAATTGGGGCCAGGCAGCAAGGAGATTCTGTTTGATTCACTGGACTAAACATAGAATTAACAAAGACCTCAAATTATTGAGATAGTATATCAATGTCAAAACTGCAAATTGGTGGACAATGCTTCAAGAATTAAAAAGTTGTACCATTTCCACAACCATGTAAAATCCATCAGGTAGAATCTTGGTAGGGGCACATTCCCGACGCAAGAAGACAAAGACTAGTAATAAAAAATATGTTGTGATCGATCCTAACTAGGCCTGAGAATTTTATTTCATTTTGCAATTGCATGAAACGAAGGACACGGAATATGATTGAAGCCTCAATATGATTCACCGGTTTGGAATCAGAATAATGATGGTAATCCTCAAAGATCTCGAGTCAATATGAGGAGTAATCCCATTTCTACCAATATGATTGCTAATTCCCATACCACTGTTTTTACTGAAATACAAAACGTACCACAGCTATTAAACATTGGTACTATTGTTTTGCCTGATCTAGAGCAAATGCTAACTCGGTAGCCAACGCGATGTGGTCACTACCCCATTTCTGCAAAATAACAAGTACGTGTTAGTTTATTAAAACTGAAAATTTCAGCGAAAAATAGTATATCACAACCATATTTTTTAAACACCCGCGGATATATTTCATTAACAGCTTACCTTTGTTGGAAATCCTCTGGTTTCTTGCATGACATGTTTTGGGACTGGGGCGAGAACCCGGACAGTTTGCAAGCCTTCTGACCGCCTGCATTTAATAAAACAAGAATGTGTTAAGCTTTGTTACATGAGTTTCTTTCTATAAGTATTCATAATTAGATTGGAAATTCCAGGTAAGAGTACACCAAAAAAGCAAGAACTTTATGAGCACTTTACCAAATGTAATCAACAGTCCCCAGGAAACACTTATGGTAAGTGGTCGCGAGAGGCTCTCCGTTTGAGTCCCGTATCCCGAATAAATCCTGCACGGGCGAGAAATCAGAAACATCCAACTTTGGCCATTCCCTAATAGTTATTAAGTGTCGCTTACCTCGGCTTCAGTATAGGTGCTTGTGAGTTTCAGAGGATGTTCTAAAGTAGTACAATCTGCTCTACCGGTAGCAATTTCTAGTTCATCTGGAACCCATCCCACTGACTCGGGGAAATTTTGCCCAACATCAGAAGAACCTTTAATTGAATCCGAATATTGGTTTTCCTGAACCCCGGTTTTAGATGAATGTGGTGGAAAAGCACCGTCATTGTGATGCAACGCGGATAAAAATGTAGAGTCATCTTCATCCTCATTTTTCCCTTCATCTCCATCAAACTCAGTTTGAAATAAATCGGCAATCTTTTCTTGCTCAGTGCTAACAAGTGTAGATGACATGTCAGCTTGACTTGGTCCTGAGAAACCACCTTGACCATCGCTCAAACTTACCTGAGGGTAATGATTTAAGCCATCTTTCTTGAGAGAATGGCTGATACTTTCCTTCGGATGATTACTAGTATCAGAATTTTCATCAAATGATCCAATTTCCAAGTTATGAATTACTTTGGTCTCGGACGAGTGATCCACTTCAGGATGAGACATTACTGACGGAGATGAGTCAACTTTCCCAGAGGATCCAATTATGCCGTCTCTAAGCTCGGAATTGGAAATACAGCAAGCCGATCTGCTTCTATCCGCAGAGCTCTGCTGAGTTTCTTCTTTCGCCTCATCTAGTTTTCCCTCATGGTCTGCATGGTTCATCTCGCTTGATCGTTCATTTGCATCCGCAACATTACAAGACTCGAGCCCAGGGGCGTTTCCCACTAAGTGAACAATCTCAACATTATTTTCTAAAAAATCTGATTTTGGTGGGTCCAAGGTTGATTCATTATGTATGCGAGCTCCAGTGTAATGAACATTTGATGGATCAGGAACATTTTTTCCAGATCTAAAAGCGCTGTATGTTGTCAAGCTTTTGATTCAGATTTCTGGTTTATCCAAAATCGGATCGTAATTAACAAGTTAACAATGATATATATGAAAAATACCTGGGGGTCTTCTTTGCCCAAGGCGGGCGAATTTCAGCAGAATCTTGACCAGACACTTCATCTCTACCACCAATCATAGACAGATCTAACTGTAGAAGGATGTTAACAATCTCATGACTTCTTTAACATAAAATATGTGTGTGTGTGACGGTGTTTACAACTTTACCTTCTGGTCTGAAATATAATTGTACAGAGGACTCTGGTACAAGGAAAACAAAAATAATTATAAACATTGAATAAGATAAAATGCCAAAACACCACAATCTTAGAGAAACGCTTAATCTAGTGAGCACCTTTGGTACAGAATTGAAATCTCCACAAAGAACGATTGGAGCATCATTCCACTTTTTTGATACAGCATGAACCGTGTCAAGGAGTATCCTGGCCTGTTTGAAGAATGAAGAGATACGAGCATAATTTACTACTGGGATCTTATCAAATTGGATTTAATGCTTACTAAATTGAGCTCAAACGAAATAACTATCCACCAGAGTATGCCTCACGATACCCAACCGATATGCGATTATATGCTTCATTACGAAATTATTACAACATTAAGACATATGCCAGACCTAATACTGCAGGGTAGCCGAATGATCAATAAGCAAATTTGTTATCCAAACTGGATCTCTAGAATAAAATTTTGTATGAGAACTAATAAAGGTAAATACTTTTTTTTTCCATAGCCAATTCATTCTCTCTGACACTGTATATTTTATTTTATTTTCTAATTGTTGTGACGTTGAACCTGCAATCTTTCAATGAGGAAACTCGAGTACGACACTAACCTTCCAAGAGACATAGGAACAAAAAGTAGTAGACTAATCACCTTGCAACACGGGTATTCTTAAGAATAAACTATTAAACAACCTTTTCTAAGAAAGGCACGGACAAAAACTGGAAACGGTTACCATCAGAAGAATGCAAAAGTCACTATTTCAGTATATGTAAGGGAAATACCTGGGCAAGCTTAATTTCTCCTCGTTTGGGGTTGAAAAGCAGATGAGTATTACAAATGACAACTTTATTGGAATCTGTTAAGCTGCAAACAAAATTTACAGATTTATACATTTGGACTGAGGATAAAATACTTGAGTAGTCAGCTAAGCATGTCATGTCAATTGTCATCTACTATTTTCGAGGGACATCACCAGTTCACCCGTTCTATTAGCTCTATTAAGACTTATATTTGCTTTTTTCTTTTGTCCATTCCAGAATCCTTCTGAAAATGTGCTTAGTCCCTCCATTAGTTGCTACCAATTTAAATTTTTTGACAGATTAGCAAGGAAAGGAAACAGAAAAAAGTAGACACGAGGAAGTCTGTCCAAGGAAACAAAAAGAGAGTTCAAATATGGACATGATTGACAGAACCCATTCAAAATTCAAAGTTTATAATCAGTTAATTATATAAATGTGGAGACCTGAAGTAAAAGTACAACAAATAGTAAAAATGGTTCTGAGCTAAAGCTTAAAAAAAAAAGAAAAAAAAGAAAAAATAATAGACATCTCCATTTTAAAATCAAGCTGCTAGAAATATAACGAGTACTAGTCAATTGACTAACCAACCCAAAAAAAAAACTTAATATCTTGACCACAACAGGTCAAGAAAGCAAATAAATCAACCAGCTTAATATTAAATAAAGCAACCCTATCCACATAAGAGGAAGTTCATTTTAAATATAATTTTAAATGGGATTCGACATGTAAAATCGGGAATGGTAGAATGAATATAAGGAGAGAATGCAAGTTATAAAAAAATACCTTGGAGATGTAGAAATGCCAGAGGTTTGCTTGAGCAGCTGCCAAGAAAGAAAAATAACATTTAAATATCAGACAGTCATCATGAAAATATCAACTGCGAAAACAATAAAATATATATATATATATATATATATATATATATATATATATATTTAAAGATGACCTCAGATGTACCTCTAGAACACAAATTTGTGCAACATTATTTCGGAGTCCAAACTTGTTGAAGTCGATTGATTCTTCGTGGACCAAGTTGAATCTAACATGAAGGTGATTAAATTGTCACATCCAAATCACACGTAACAATATCCTGTCTACAGTATCCTCAAATGTCACACTGAGTCGAGGAAACAACACACGTAGCAGATATCAGACACTAAACTGATCGATGGGTTTATTTTTTGAAACAATATTAGCATACTCACACTTTATAAAGTCACTTGTTATAAGACAAACTCTATACCGCGTATATAAACTGAGCTGTTTGAAGTTCGAGAGGACATATTTTACCTTGATTTACGCCAAAAAATTGCACAGCCGTCAATTGGTCCACCGGTCCGTATCTATACAATGATAAAATAGTACTTCTGTTTAAAATCAGAAACCTATGATAAGCTCTCCATTATTTACAGAGCAAATCGGTCAAATTGTCGTATATGTTCATTATCCTTTTACAACATATTTTCTTCACATTACCTTCCAAATTCCGTTGTACCCAATTTCTTTGAACTCCTCCTCCAAATCTTGAAACCTATCAACCTCCTGGGATTTTTTTTTCTTTCCAAAATGAGTCTACATAGAGTCTCTTTAAATCCTCAGAAGAATATAATCGTTGCAAAAACATTAAAAAAAATGAAGCTACAAAAGAATCAACCGTCTAAGTGTTATTTAATCCCGAAAGGTCAAGAAAAGATCCCTTTCTCTACTTCCTAACGAAAACTTAGGCATAAAAAGCAAAATTAGTAAAATTTTACACCAAAACCATATCCTCAAAACAAACTACATATATGTTCTACACTCTTTATACAAACATATCAAAATCTTCTTACTCAACACTCGCTTCACGTTCATAAATTAGCTGATGATACAGTCATGCAATAAATAATACTTCCCAGGTAACAAAAAAAAAAAATCCTTCAAACCTGAAAGCACATAATGTCAGAGGACCATAATGCGAGCTCAAAAACCAAGTTTCTCTTTCTCCGTTCCCAATCCAACACGCGATCAGGAATATGGTAGTAAAGCTTACGTTTGTGTTCCCAGACCAGGTAATCAGCGAGTATATTATAGGAAAGCACTGTAAACCGATCTACCAAACCAAACAAAATTAACTGAATCAATACACGCATAACTGCAAATAGATGTACAGCATTGACAATACAAAGAAGCGAAAATCGATTACCAGTTGAAGTGCACGGAGTCGTCTTGGCCAACTCCCAAGCCCGATAGTCTGGAGGATTCTTCTGGAACATCGACCGATTTCGAGTGGACTGCGAGTCAGGATAGCTCAAATGTGGATTCCGTGGTGGAGGCGGTTGGAATTGTTGGTTGTGGAAATATTCCGGCGATGGATTAGAACGAAATTGTTGGTTAGGGTAATATGCCCGCGGTGGAGGAGGTTGAAATTGTTGGTTAGGGTAGTATTCCGGCGGTGGAATAGGTCGGAATTGTTGGTTAGGGTAATACGCCGGCGGTGGAGGCGGTTGGAATTGTTGGTTGTGGAAATATTCCGGCGATGGATTAGATCGAAATTGTTGGTTAGGGTGATATTCCGGCGGTGGAGGAGGTTGAAATTGTTGGTTAGGGTAGTATTCCGGCGGTGGAATAGGTCGGAATTGTTGGTCAGGGTAATAACCGGAGCTTCCAGTTTGGCCATGGCGGTCGAATTCGGAGTAACCGGAGGCTGTGGAGGCGGAGTTTGGGCGGTCGGAGGAGATGCAGAAGCTCCGCAGCGGGTGGCTTCTGCCGAGTGGGTACTACGAGAGAGAGATTGATTAGCGAAATCGTAGTTGAAGCATAAATAATTTTGAAGAGAGAGAGAGAGAGAAATGGATACAAAGGGACGTGCAGACGCGGCGGCGGAGCGCATTGAACGCCGGAAACGGCGATTCATGTTTCTGACTGCGATGTGCATCTTCTTTCTCTGTGTCTGTCTCCGTCTCCAAGGTTTAAGCGCGCGGTTTTTATAATACCTGAAGAAAACGACATTGAATTGTGGAGAGGGAAACGACGATTTTATCACGGCAGTCAAATTATCGAGAAAAATGGTTCCCCTTGCAATTTGAATTAGTTTTCGGGTGTAACTAATTTCTATCAAATGCCACGCTTTTTTGTTTCTTTTCTTTTTTCCAATCAACAGTTTTTTTTAAATAGGACTCTGGCAACTTTACGTAGCAGTGAAATTATCAACTAAACTATGCTAAGAATCACTCTTCAATAAACACTTAAACTTACAAAGATTTATAAGAGTTTATTCTTTTAACTATAGGAATTTGTTCTTTTGAAAGGGCTTTTTGAAGCTGCCTTAAAAAAAAAAAAAAAAAAAAAGCTTTCGATAAATTTTTATTGGGTTTTTTTGTATTTTTTTAAAGGCTTTCTGTAATATAAATATACATATGTTTTTTTGTAATAAGCATATGATGTATCATAATATTTGCTTTTTTGTAACGTAAAAAGTAATCGAATAATTTTTTTAAAGATTAATTATATATTTTCTCTCAATTCTTACACGTGTAACAACATATCCCCTCAAGTCTAAAAAATAGCATCCAGGTCTTTGTAATCTTACATCGAATAAAATGTACATGTCTCCTCATACTTATACTCATCCTCTCTCTCTTATTGAAGTGGGAAAGTCTCACATTGGTTGTGTGTGTGAATGGACATGTGTTTATATATCAGTTGAGCATCTCCACTTAATATCAATTGGATTTAAGATGGAATTCAACATCGTATCAGAGTCTTGTCCATTCACACAACTTGAATTTGGCCCGGTCCACGCAAAGCGTTGGGGGATTGTTACTCGGTCTAGTCACGCTACGCGTGAGAGGGAGTATTGGAGTGAGAAAGTCTCACACTGGTTGTGTGTGTGAATGAACATGTGTTTATATATCAGTTAAATCTCTCCACTTAGTATCAATTAGTTTTAAGATGAACATCTCTCTCTCTCTCTCTCTCTCTCTCTCTCTCTCTCTCTCTCTCTCTCTCTCTCTCTCTCTCTCTCTCTCTCTCTCTCTCTCTCTCTCGATACTCCATGGGTTCACGTCATTGATGAACAATAGATGAGTTTTTTTTTTTGGTATGAGATTTTGGTTTTGTAGAAGACAATAACATCCCCAAATCACAATCGAAGCTTTTTTCTTTTGTTTTTGGACTCAGGATTGGACCCGTGCTTCCCAAAGAACAAAGATTTGAAATCGATTTATTTATGCTAAAATTCTCTAATGTTGCTCAAGATTCGGATCAACAACTTTTGGTTTGTTTTTCAATCGGAAAAATTCTTTTCTCTTCACATTCTTCACGCCCTGAAACCCAAACCCAAAGTCTCGATTTGGCCAATTCGCATAAAATTGTTCGCAAATCTGGAAGCTTCTTGGCTGCCATGCCCGTCGTAAACTCCGACAAAGGTTCTGCTCGATATCACCGTCATCGGAGTGTCTACGCTCCATATTTCAAAAGGTACAAGAAAAGAAAAGTTCTCTCTATTAAAGAAAATAAGTATAGATTGTACAAAAGAATAAGAAGAATAAGAAGAAGAAGAAGAAGAAGAACACGACGATAATAGAAGAGAGAGTTGCTGATAAAAAATAAAATGAAAAAGAGCAAAATGAGTTTTAATTTATTTATTAATGTTTTAATTTATTTTTATAAGGTTAACTAGGTAATATCACAATAATATAACCAAAATGTGACCAAATACTAAATGGTCGTTAAAAAAAATTAACGGTAGGGGCACAATATCACCAATGTAGATTTTGAAGGTTTCATATGCTATTTTTCGAATTTAGAGGGTCATGTGGTTACACGTGTCAAAGTTGGGGGATTAAACATTTTTTTAATTAGTGATGCCTTGTCATTTGGATCGTCAAAATCCCAGCGGTAAGTAACGTTGACTACGAAACCTGGTCCTCTCAAATACGTTGACCTTTTCTAAAATCCAGAGAGAATAAGAATAGAAGATTGAGAGTTAGCAGAAACGATGTCGTTTTTCTCGTTTCTCTCGTCGTCGCCAGCTCAGTCCCTCTCTTTCTCCAGAACCACCAGACCTTCGACGACAACGACGTCTTCCCCGGTTCGCTTCAGAGTCTCCGCCGAGATTCCCGATTTCCTCTCCGAAGACTGGTTGGTTGGTTGGCTCTTCTGATTCAATTTTCCGATGAACCGTAGATCAAATATTCGCTTCGTTTTATTTTTTTGTTATTCATCATAATTTTGTGTTCTATTTCTTCAGGCTTGAATCCCGCAAGAAACGGCCTTCCGGACCGAGACTAAGTGTATTTCCTCTGAGTCTGACCACGCAAAATGATGAAACAAAAAAAAAACGACGGGTTTTGTTGTGTTTTGATGTCGTTTCTCTGTACGTTTGCTAGTTTAGTGCAGAAGAAGCGGTACGGTATCAGCTTGACGCTCTGAAGTACAACGACAAACCTCGTCAAGATTATGGCATTGAAGTTATGTACAGGGTAATATCATTTGTCATACTAACGAAATTCCTTGTATTGTTTTTTTTTTTGTATGAGCTTTTTCTTTTCACTCAAGTATATGTTTGGTTTGCCATTACAGTTTGCAGGGTTTGATCCTTTTGAAAGGTCAACATATTTTGGTCCATTCTTTGATTTGGGTCAGGTTAGTAGAATTGTAAATCTTCTTAGCGAGAATGAAGATTTAGTTGGCTGATTCGTATTTGTTTTAGTTTGAACGGTTTAGGAGGGTTTTTCACCACTCAACATACAGAGTGCTACTTGGTCACAAGGAGAGAGAGATGTTGAGCAGCTTATTTGTGGAGGAGGTATTTCATGGCCTAATAAATATCTGTTAAGCTCGACTTTTAAAATATATATATATATATATATATATATATAATGATAATATTTATATTTCTTGGGAACGGTTGAGCAGAACCGGTTCAAACAACGGGTCTGGGTAAGAGGAAGCCGACCAGAAGAAGAAGAAATCTTTGAATTCACCATGGTTCAGGTTTGGTTACGTTTCAAATGGCCTATTATATTCAGTCTCAAAAGACTTTTTTTTTTTTTTTTTTGTCAAAACCTATAAAAATTCTGTAAAACTGATTTGATCAAACCTTGGAAATGGTTCTTATAAGCATTTGGGGTTGCAGAGAGTAGGCAGTTCGTGGGACGGGTATTGGCTCACTGAGAGTTTACTTCACGACGGAGATGCCTTTTCTGGAGGCTTGGCCTATTGAGCAATGAACAATGAGAGTTATCATAAAGCTTTTATCTTGTACTTCTGTAAATCCTTTACACACATCAATATTAGTTGCACACATCAATATTATTGAACTATCCTTTTTTATTCCTTTCTTTTCTTTCTAAGTAGCCATGGAAACTAGCTAGTAATTACCATGACATGTAATCAAACTCAAAGCGCAAAACTTTTTTTGGCAAACCAAAACCAAATCAGACACCAGTTGTATTATCAACGGAGTAAGGAAGCTTGTCTGCTTGATATATATGTAAGGAATGCTAGTAATAATTATGGGGGAAACAAAAAAAAAAAAAGAGAGTAAAATACTAATCTGATGATGGGTTTCTAAAGACTCGACCTACTAATGGACGCAATCGGAAACTTTTTATGATCACCTCGCGAAGCTTAAAAAAAACAAAAACAAATACTATTTGTTGGGATGGTGTTGAGCGACGTGGTTGGTGAGGACGTAACAGTCCGGCGGAGAAATGTTGGTGTAGTAGTTGTGAATGGTTTCGGTGATCTCGAATCCGAACTTCTTGTAGAAGTTTATCGCGTCCTCATTGTTGGTCTGCACATGCAGGTAAACCTCCGGTATGTTTTGCTTCGCGCTCAGATCCAGAACGTGGTTCAACAGCTTCGACCCTTCAAACAATTCAATTCACACAAGCTGAACTTGACACACACGCAGAGAAAGAGAGAGATCTAGATACACATATACATATATATATATATATACATAGAGAGAGAGAGAGAGAGAGTTGGTTCAGACCGATTCCGATGCTACGATAAGGAGCGAGAACGCCCAAAGTCATGATGTAGATGCGAACAGCGCCGCCTTCCTTTTTCTCGAGCCGGCAAGCGATCGATCCCACGCATATATCACTGTAGTAAGCTGCAACAATTTTATCAAATGAAAAAAGCAAGCTCAGAATTCCTTTCTCTTTAGGGATTTCTATACGCTTGGTCTGACGAAATTGGGGGCAAATGAGCGGGTGTGTTTTCACTTTTCATTGCAATTTGTCTTTTTCTTAGTAACAAATCAAGGACGAAACAAGCAAAAGGAATTCGGTAATGAATGTCAATATTGATGATAATGATGATGATGATGACGAGAGAGAGAGAGAGAGTGTGTGTGTTTAGAATCAGACCGAGCTTGGTGAAATCGTCGGAGGCTAGGGCGTCGGAGTAGTACTTGTCGTTGTATCGGACTGGGAAGAGAGCGGTGTTGAGCTTCTTCAGCTGCATCACATTCTTATCCCTCACTCCCTCAAGCGTTATCTGTACTTCTCTCCCAGCTCCCATTTCTCTCTCTCTCTCTCTCTCGATGAATCGCTGAACTGTACGTACGCCCCTCGGGGAGAAATAGAGAGAGAGAGAGAGATTTACAGAGAGGGTTTTGCGATTTGCAGGGGAAGAGAAAACGGGGAGAGATTTTTATACCGTACGACCTCTTTTCATGTCGTACTCTTCTGGGCTCTCTTTCCTAGTTCCTGGGTTGGCCCATTCTTCACACCCAACAGATACACAGAATGTGGAAATTGTTGGTGTGTTTTGCGAACTTTATCCCAAGAATAACGTGATTACATTTTTTTATCTCGATTTTTTTTTTAAAGTTATAAACAGTTATATTTATAGTTTTTTTTTTTTTTTTTTTACTATTTTAAGCTTTGTTAAAAAAAAAATTATTGTTTACAGTTTCAATTAATAACTGTCTGTAATTTGGAAAAACTAAAATACTATATTTATGAAATAATTTAAATAGCCACTATTTTACAAATGTTACATTTTTAAAATATTATTTTTCTAATTTTCCCATTTTAATAAAAAAAAATTATTATAATTAAAATTTTAAAGCTTATATATCGGAAATTTTTAATTCAGTAAACTTTGAGGAAATAAAATGGGAAGAGAGTCACACTCACACAAGATATATTTCCATAAAATTTAATTGAAACTTCACATTTTGACTTCGTAATAACAAACAAAATTCTGGCGGCATATCAACGAGAATGAGTGACATTTTAATTCATGCTCGTAGTATATTAAAGGAAACAATACTCATATTACAAGAGAAATATGGTAAAAATATGTGTAAGAACACATTAACATTTTAATTTCATTAATCAAAATTGGAAAAGTATGTGTATACTTCATTCTTCATTAAAAAAAAGGCTGATAAATCTCTCAAAAATTGATTATCACACGAGCATGTATACCTCTGAGAACACCAAAACTATAATGTTCTACTCAACACTGAAGTTTGATACGAGTTTACTAAATTTTCATCATATTGAAGAAACAATTTCAAACTAATATACCAAATGTCGTACATTATTTATTTCTTTTATAACATATATGTGTACAACAAAATAGAAGATTAGATTTCCTTTTTATCAATGCAATTTTTTTCCTCTAAGCAGATAAAAAGTCAATATTCAGGTCACGTGGAATGGTATATCCAACCAATTGGCAAAAACATGTGACCATTATCACCCAACTCAATCACCCTCTTTTATTTTAATTTATTTGACGTTTTCCTCTCCATTTAATCTCTCCTAAAAACCCAGAACAACAACGAGAGAGATAAGAGTTGGAGAGCGAAAGAAATGAGCGACGGTGAGATGAAGAAAAGACATAAGGCAATAATTGTAGGAGGAAGCATATCTGGCTTATCGTGCGCACACGCGCTCACTTTGGCGGGTTGGGACGTGGCGGTCATCGAGAAATCTCCGGCGCCGCCGACCGGAAGTCCCACCGGAGCCGGCCTCAGCCTCGACCCCCTCTCTCGCCACGTCATCAACTCTTGGATCAACCACCCTCACCTCCTCCAGAACACCACTCTCCCACTCGCTATTGATCAGGCAATAACTGCACAAATATAAACTATACGTGTCACGTTCTAATTGGTCTGTAGTCTTATAATTTAGTCTTGCGTCGTACAGAATCAGGCAACGGACGTTGATGAGAAGAAGGTGGTAAGGGCGTTGAGTAGAGACGAGGAATTCAACTTCAGAGCGGCTTATTGGGCCAATCTTCATTCTCTTCTTTACAATGCTCTTCCCAGCGATATATTCCTCTGGGGTCATGTTTTTCTCTCCTTTAATGTCTGTGCTGACAAAAAGTCGGTGAAAGTCTACGCTAAAAAGCTTCACTCTGAAGAGACCGTTGAGATATTCGGGGATTTGCTTGTTGCCGCGGATGGGTGTCTTTCTTCGATCCGCCGCAGTTTCGTCCCCGATGTCAAACCGAGGTGATTGTTATTCGACGAAAAATTCGACGAAATCGTGGTTTGATGCGACAATAAACACGAATGAATTGCAGGTATGCAGGGTATTGTGCTTGGAGAGGGATTCTCGATTTTTCGGAGGACGAGAGCTCGAAGAAGACCGTCGCGGCCGTCAAAGAAGCCTATCCTGATTTGGGGAAATGCTTGTACTTTGACTTGGGCCGCAAGACTCGCGCCGTTCTGTACGAACTCCCGAACGAGAAGCTCAACTGGATTTGGTACGTGAACCAAGCGGAGCCGGAATTGAAGGGAAACTCGGTGACGATGAAAGTGAGCGACGAGGCGGTTGAGAAGATGAGAAAAGAGGCGGAGAAGACTTGGAGCCCAAGCCTAGCCCGTGCGATGAAAGAGACGAGAGAGCCGTTTGTGAACGTGATCTACGATTGCGATCCTTTGGAGAGGCTGGTTTGGGACGGAGTGGTGGTTCTGGTTGGGGACGCGGCTCACCCCACGACCCCTCACGGCCTCAGAAGCACCAACATGTCTCTGCTTGACGCGGCCGTTTTGGGCGCTTGTGTTGAGAAGCTTGGAAAGGAAGGTTTGGACCGCGCTCTCGAGGAATACCAGTCCGTTCGCTTGCCAGTCGTGGCCCACCAAGTCCTTCATTCTCGGCGCATGGGCCGGATCAAACAAGGGTTTGTCCTCGAAGATCGAGAAATCTTTGACCCGATCACTGCTTGTCCCGAAGATTGCGAGGAACTGAAGCAGAATAGTATGCCCTTTTTTGGGGATGTTCCTCTAATAGTTGATTTTAATCTGAATATCAAGTAACTGTTATTTGGTCTAGTAACTGTTTGTTTATAAGCTTTAGTACCAAGTGGAAGTGCAATATGCAAAGAGCGTGGAAATAAATTACACTCGATTCACTTTATAAAGTTCGGGGAACACGGAGGCTCGAGAAACTTCGGAAGCGTTACATAGAGTCTAAAAGAGACCATTATTGTAAAGTACTCATCTTCTGACCATGATTTCATCCACCAAAAAAAAAAAAAAAAATTACAATTCAACTCAGCATAGAGGAAGCTCTTATGCTATAGGGGGGACTTACACAGCTACTGAAAAATATGAAATAAGATACAAGGTGCGATTGGGTACGCATCTTTATGCAAATAAAACCAATGAATACCGAGTAGAATAAAAGCGAATAATACAGTCGAAAATCAGGTTCCCTTGGCTGGCCATGTCGCCTGGGCCGACATGATGATCCCGACGATCACTCCGAACAGCCCGAGCGCACTTCCGAAGATCTCAATCACGAGAATCTTTACGAACAGCGTGGAGTTTTGGGCATCGGACAAAGCACAGCTGCTTCCGATAATTCCTACACACAATCTGTTTGACGAAATGAAAAGGTGGGTTATAGCAAGTGGGCAAAAACGGGCATATAAGCAATCTTCATTTGAACACGACAAAGGAGACGTGAGAAGGGGGAAATTGGGAGGAACACAAACCCACAAACAAGGTTTGCAAAGCCAACGATGAGCCCCGAGGCAAATATTGCATATCCTGCTCTAAGAGACTCCGGGTAATGTATCTGAGACGTTGGGACGCTCTCGAGTTTAGTCTGTAGGATGATCGCAACAATGACACCGTAGATGGCGACGGCTTCGCAGAAAATAACACTGCACGAGTACACACCCACTTTTCCGATTAGTACTGTGATCACGAGCTCATAAAGAAAATGCATTTTGGATCAATTTCTGCATGTGAATACACTTTGATGCCTTCGGACCGAAAAACGGATATAAGAAAAAGGGGGTTTGAAGGGAAAAGCTCCCGAAATTCAAGAATGGCTGATTGATTCCTTGACTTGAGAAACAAAACTATTGAATTTTCTCAAATCAACTAGCTCTTGCTTTAACTCGAAGCTAGAAAATAATTGTTAACTTGTCCTTTGTTAAATCTGGACATATCTGCAGTGGAATCTATAATATTTTACTACGTGCTATTTACGTGGTATTGAGTTCAAATACAGATGACTGAGCACAGATTGTTACACAGCTCTTATTGCGCGAGATTCAGTCATCCATTTCATTTCAACTTATGAATCTACGAAAATCAAAGGTTTTGCTAAGGGAAAATAGGAGGTATAGGAAACTGTGTTCGACAGAAAACACTAGGAAGGCAACACTTAAATCTGACTTCCAAAAAACACGCCAAAAAGATACACTCACACGATAATTACTAAAGCCTCAAACCTAATTATACTGGGAAACAATTCGCACTAACCCTAGCAAAATTCAGAAAAAGAGCGAGACTTTCAAAAACCTTGATGAATCCCAAAAACCAGGGCTGGCGAATCGTTACCTGATGAGATTCTTGGAGGTGATCCGAGGAGCTTTAATGGCAGCTCCGATCAAACTGCTTCCAGTAATGTAAATTCCCCTGCGGAAAATTCCATCGGAACACACGCGAATTCCGCATCGAATTAGACGAATTGCGAAACAGACACTTATCATCAGAGAGAGATAGAGAGTGAGGGAGGGTTACCAGGCGGCGCCGAGGACTGAAACGCCGATAGAGACGGCGATTCCGATGGCGGCGAAAGTGTAGGGAGAGATCCTGACCAGCGCGGCGGCCCAGGAGAAGGTGTGGGCGGCGATTGCAGGACCAGACATGGCTCGATGCTTGATCTGCTTTAGGCTTCGCTCGAGAGCTTCTTTGATTGATCCGACTCTCTATAATGGCTGAGAGAGAGAGAGAGAGAGAGAGAGAGAGAAGTGATTGTGGTTGGTCCGTTAAGATTGGAAACTCGTTCTGCTCGGCAGAATCTAAACCCGAATAGTTGCAAATTACAATCCCAATCTTGTAAACGACAGACGACGGTGAGAATTTAAAAACGACAACTCATATTTGGCCCAGCCCAAGTTCACAGCTAAAATTCAATTAAAAATTAACGAAAACTAAAATTAATTTTAATTTTAGCACACTGTATTCTTTTTCTTCCAATTTCACAAGAAAGATTTCGGATTAGACTTAATTTTCGAATTAATCTCTATTGTTTTTATAAATTAGTCATTTTTCATCAATTTTCTAGTAAATGTAAAAAAAAAATCAGTTTTTTCTCAAAAAATAAAAATAAGTTTTTTTTCTCAAAAAATTTAAAAAAAAAAATCTCAATGTGTACCATAACTCTTTGACAATTTTGACATTTTTTTTTTTTTTTACATCAACGGCAACGTACTTCTTATGCATAATATATGACTAGTTAGCAATGGTTAATAATGAATACAATGCATTGTTTCATCAATATATCACGGTAAATCATTGACTATCCGTACTATTACAAATATTAAAAAATAAGTTACCGTCCCAAGAAGAAGAATGAAAGCAACAATACATAAACAATAAATTAAATGATTGGAGGCAGTCATGAGACGTAGTAAGGAGCAACGACGATTAAATCAACGACGTTAGAGAGCTATAATTTTTTTAAGAATTTTTGTATGTAAGAAAATGACTAGCATTTGACCCTGCGCCACACCGGAAAGAACGTGAAGGAGTGATCGCTAATGTGTTGGAAGAGTGGGGGCTTACGAAGAATGGGTAAAATACCTTTTTTTCGACGTCAAATTTATATTGTTTTGCTATTATTTTATATCTTGGAATTAAATTTTCAGATTTCGAAATTCATCTATATATGTTAGGTGAAAATTATGGATCTTGATTATGGATCTACACTTGACTCTATCCAAGAATGTATTTTTAGTTGTTATAGATCATACGAGATCAAATACGGAGCACCAGTGGTGGTCGAAGAGCGCACACACAACTTCGCTGGCGGGAGGAATTGGAACTTTCTCAACATGTGTATTAAACATCAATGACATCCACTCCCACCCGCGACAAAAAACGAGTTCAACTTGTATATTAAAGCGGGCTTCATCGACATAAGCATAGCAACAACCTCGACCTCCTTCAATGGTGGAGGAAGCAAGCTGAGTAATTTTCAACATTTTCCATTTTTGCACGAGCCGTACTCACCATTCTCGTCTTGAGTGTTTCATCCGAGGCGGCATTCTCAAAAGCCAGCCTAACCATCTCCGACCAACGATCGCGACTACGCCTAAATTTAGTCAAAGTCCTTACGTGTATAAAGGATTGGGAGTGTTCAAAATTAAAATTGTCGTCCGAGATAAGAGAAGAGCAATAAGATCCAAACAATACCTTGACGAGATGGAACTTAAAATAAATGTATTTTTTATATTTATATTTTATTAATATATTTATGGTATTCTTCCGCCACATGTGAGAGTTTCAAATGATATTTCGTAGTATCGTCCACATCTATTAAAATCATAATTATTAATTTTTTATTTTTATTTTTTAATATATCTAAAAAACGTCCTAAAAGTGACTTAGTTACTATGAAGTTTCTTTTATTATAAATTATACAAATTAAGCCACTTGAAACATACGAGTTTTTTTTAGTCAACGTTGTATTTTTTAATTTTTTTTAAAATAGTCTTCAAACTGACGTGGCAAGTAAAGTCAAATATATTGTATCTAATATACTCTTTACTCCACCGTAGTTAATTACAAAAATAAAAAAAATTAGTTCCTAAATAGTGGGATCTCCTAAGTAATTAAAAAAACTATGAATTAATTGTGTTATTAAGCCACTAAAATTTGGAGATATGTTAAATAGTCAATTTAAAAAAAAAATTAAGCAAATAATCATTATGGTGATATAATATTGTTTGAACGTTTTAAGTTCCATTTGTGCCTTTAGAATGTGATGGTTATTTACAATTAATTGAATATTTACAACTATTAATGTCTTTTAGGCTTTGTCAATAAAATTTTATGGTTATATACTTAAAATTTACCAAAGATTGACTATATGTCGAAACTTCAATTTTCATATGGTTATATATTTAGAGAAACCAAAAGCTATTCCATTTTTTCATTCAAATCAACGTATCTTCTCTTTTTTTTCTCTCTCTCGCTCTCTCTCATGCATTATCATAACACGGCGTCAGAATCTCACGAATCAATAGTGATTTTTGAGTGGAAATAGGCTAACAAGAATAGTGTCCGATGATTTTAGCAAAATTTCGTGCTCCAAAATAATATTTTTACGTTTTTTATTTAATATTTCATATTTTGGACAGTTTTGCTATTCGCTTTTTATTTCCAGATTTTTTTTTTATTTGTTTCAAGATTTCATTTATTTTGTAAGGTGGTTTTTTTTTTTTTTTTTTTTCAAATGACAAAATAACACTTATTTAGCCTTCTGAGTTCTCTTACTTTATTTGATAGATTTTTGATGCGGAAATAACGTGTCACACAAAATCAACCTCTTTATTTTTTTAATTTTTTACGTCACCAAATGAAAAACCAAACTCAACAAAAAAACAGCTTTCAAGATCATGATAAACACATTTTCCCCCACAAACACGAACACTATTTTCGCTTACCAACTATAAATAATCTCTCCCCAGTTACAATATTCACATATAATCACGCATCCAAAAATACAAAATGAGCATCGATGACAAGGCAGCGATCAGATACATATGCAAACGCACCGTCGTGAGCACAAAGCCGGTGAGCCCCGGGAAGTACTATCCCTTATCGGTTCTGGACCGTCTGATGGAGAAGAACCGAGTTCGGATGGTGTGGTACTACCCTCCGATCGGCGCGATCGGAGAGAAGCTCGAGATCGGAGAGAGCTCGAGGAAGCTGAGGGAGTCTCTGTCGGAGCTTCTGAACGAGTTTCCGGCGATGACGGGGCGGCTGAAGAGGGACGACCGAGGCCGGTGGACCGTCAAGTGCAACGACGCCGGAGTCAGGCTCGTCGAGGCCCGAGTTAATGGGAGCGTCGAGGATTGGCTGACGTGTGTTGATAGGGACAGAGAGCTTATGCTTGTTCATTGGGAGGAGATGTATCACAAACCCTATTTCTGGTCCACTTTCTATGTTCAGGTAAATAATCTGATACTATACACCTTAAAAATTATGAATCTTAAATTTATTAGGAATTTTTTAGTATGTTTTTTTTTTTTGCCTAAAGTGGAACTCTTGGCTCACTTAGCTAAATTTACTTATGTTATTTTGACTATTTAATTAGTATGAATTATAAAATCAAAGGAAAAAGAATTAAACTAACTGGACCACCATAGTTAGGTGGAAAAAGTAGAATTTTGTAACTAACTGAACCACTTTAAACTCAAAGTTTGGGATTTAGTTTACGTTTTGAGAGTTTTAGAAAAATAGTCAATTATATTAAGTGACACTAGATGTATAATAGGTTAAAATTACATATTTGTCTTTAAATAAATATAACTTTTTTTTTTTTCTAGATTCATCAATTTCTCTCTCTTGTTTTTTAATTCGTCACTTTCTCTCTCCTAATTTTTTTCAAACATTTTTTTTCATCAAGACTTCAAAAATCCATATCTATCTCATTCGAACTCGAAATTGAGTGATTCCAAATCCTACAGATTCGTGGCACCGAGATCTTAAAAAATAGACCCATTGTGTTTGATGAAAAATCATGTTTAATGTATCATGTTTACGTTTCCATTTATTTCCAAATGATTTCCGAAAATTTTCAGTTATTTACATGTCTAAGGCAGTAACGTGATTTTTCTATATCTATGGAATTAAACATGATTTTTCATCAAACACAATAGATCTATTTTTGAAGATCTCAGTGTCACGAATCCGTAGGATTTGAAATCATTCAATTTCGAGTTCATATGAGATAAATATGATTTTTTGAAGTTTTTATGAAAAAAAAAGTAGGAGAGAGAAAGTGACGAATTTGTTAAGAGAAATTGCTTCATTTGCCACCAATTTCATAACATTTTCCCACTTTCCACTAGAAAACTAATTTGGTCTAAAATGACACCATCTATGTCAACAATGTTGACATCTATTTTTGTCATTCACTATGTCAACATTGTTGACATAGATGATGGCATTTTGGGCCAAATTAGTCTTTTGGTGGATAGTGGGAAAATGTTATGAAATTGATGGCAAATGAGACAATTTCTCATTTGTTAATTAATAGATAAGGGCAAATTAGACTTTTTATTTTTGCTGTCTGTTTGACTATATTTCTAAAGTTTGGCAAATATGGGTTAAAACCCAAAAAAGAGATTTGCTTTTGACCATATTTCTATAACGCCCGAAAAAGTATACAGAATAAGCTGTTCTAAATTAAGTTATTAGAAAAAGTTACATTATTAATATATTTTTTTCGACATATTTATTGAAAATTTTGATGTTGTATATAAATGATATATCACTTTCAAATATTTAATCACAAGATTAAATATTAATGAAATATACTTGCGCATTATTTTTTTTGTAACATTTAAGCATTTAATTCATTTTAGACAAAGTTAACTATTTATAAAACAATTCATTTGAATTTATTTATAGCACCCTAGTTAGTAATATTTTGGTCAGCTCATGCAAAAAACAAATCCAACTTTTTAGGATTAAAAAAAAAATACATTAAAGATTAATATATGTATTCAATTACGTACACAAAATAAAAACATTTCTAAAAATTTACTGTTTGGTTTTACGGTTAGCTATATATAATTTACGGTTCATTCATTCCATGAATCACTACACTGCATAGGTGACTGAATTTGAGGAGGGTGGATTTGCCATTGGACTAAGCTGTATTCACCTACTGAGCGACCCAACTAGCGCTACCGTGTTCCTCAATTCCTGGGCTCAGTCAACGTTCTTGGGCAAAATGCTGGCCTCGCATTTCGATCCACTCCCACACAGAAGACAAGACAACCAAAATATCGACCGTATCACTCACTACGCTTCATTGATCGACCACTACAAGTACACAATCGAGAAATCATCGTCCATTGTTCCGACCGTAGACCCAAACTACACAACCGTGTCTTTTCTCTTCTCCGACGACAAGGTCCGAGCCTGCGTTGCCAAGGCCCAGATTGCTATTGGGCCTCAAGAAAACAACTCGTGGGCTTTCGAGGCGCTTTGTGGGCTCTTTTGGGTCTGTATAAGCAGAGCTAAGGGAGTGACCAATGGGCTTGTGGACATGTCAGTGTGTTTGGACGCGAGGGATGTTCTAAGCCTGGACAACCGGTTCTTCGGGAATTGCATGGTTTATAACCGCGTCCAAACAGAGGGGCTTCGAGGGGGTGACGTGGCAGAGGCTGCCAATGGCGTGGTTCGGGCGGTGGGGGAGACTGATATGGAGAGCGTGATGGACTTGATTGAGTGGCTGGAGAAAGGCGATGATGATGACATGGATCGATCACAGCCGTTCATCTTCAACGGTTGCGATCTAGTTTGTGCGGGCTTGGAGACCGTAAACCCTTATTCGGCTGTGTTTGGGGACGGGGTTAAGCCTATCCGCGTCTCGTGTTATGTCGAGCCGGTGGTGGGATCTGGGCAGGTGTTGGTCCTCCCGGGCCCACCAAGAGAAGGCCCGCTCAGTAGGGTCGTCATGGTCACTCTTCCGCGCGATGACGTGGCTAAGCTTTGTGAGGACACTCATCTTTTGAGCTTCTCTCCGATTTTGTTGATGGAATTAAATTAAACAAATAATAGTTTTTTTTCCGAGGGATAACAAATAATAGTTCCACGTGATATTAATGATGTTCGGCGTCACAATATATAAAAACATGTATTTATAATTACATTAATTTATCATAACATAAAAAAAATAGGTGTATCATCACAGATTCACAGTATGACCTCTACTGTAAACGGAGCCAAAATGAAGGAACACAAGTTCTCTTTTTCTTTGGTAGAGAATTCCCTAAAATAAGGGAAGAGAAGAATTCTCTACGAGAGAGAAATTCTCTTCCCTTAAAAGAGAATTCTCTTCTCCTAAAATATATTTTTGATTTAAATGTAATGGTATTTTATTTGTAGTGTTTTTAATTGAAGGGACTAAAAAGCAAAGACATTTTTATGTGTGTGTAATTATTTCATGACTATGTTAAGGTTCCATTGTTCGTCTATGTTATGAACCACCACACTCATAAAATTCATCCTAGATTTAGCCGTCCATATATCAGAGGTCAAGACTACACTAAACGTTCCAGAAGATAAAATGGTTTTCATTTTTTTCCTTTTCTTCCAAAAAATATTTGAGTACGTCACGCCTCAATGTTGATCTATAAATAATTTGAATACCAAGTATCAAATAACTAACATATTTAATTAAACCTTCATCCTCAACATGACTAAACGATTGGTTCGTGAAAATGATGTACTCAACTAAATGTTGCCTATGTTCTAAGGGATCGTGAATACTTACATTACTTGAAGAACCGATCGAGGAACACTTCTTGTAGTGGTGTTTTTGACAAGAAGTTTCTTGAACCCCATATTGAGCTTTGATGACATTTCCACATGCTAGACATTTTCCTCGAGGGGTAGAGCCTTCACCTATTTGCTCGAAGAATTGTCATACGTGGGATCGAGCCTTTCTTTTCTTTCGGGGTCTTTGCTCTTGTTGTCTTGGTTGTGGTATTTGGATTGGAGGATGATGTGGTTGCACCTCTTCGGTCTCCTCCTCATCGTCTTCCTCCTCATCCTCGGGGTTATTGTTGTCAATGGTGCCCACAAGAAGAGTTGTAGTCTTTATTTTGTACATTTGATGTAATAAAGTCTCATGAAGACTCTTGCTTGTAATTGCCTATCTATTCATTAATAAAGTTGAAACGTTCATTCATTCTTTCTTTGATTGAAGCTTTATGATAAAACCTTAGTCTTTTAGTCCATAAACAAACTTAACAACTTACGAAGAGACAAATGTAGATTTGCATGAACAAACTCTTCGTAGTTTGCTTAAAACGATATATTCGCAATCTTAGGGTCAAAGGACTATTGACCTCAGTATGATTGTTAGAAGAATCTATGATGTCTGGTTATGAGGCATTGAGAGTTGGGGACTCTAGTTCTTCTAGGTATCTTCTGAAGGTATTGAATTGACCAGTGCACTTCTAGAGACAATATAAGAACAAACCATTTAACCTCTTATGTCTCGAAGTCACTATGTATGAATTGCATCATGCTTACCTTAATCCTGAAATGAGACATGCCATTTCACACCTTAGTATTCTCATTTGAGAAAGTCAAAGTTCGGACTCACTATGTGATTCCGAACAAGGCCTATTGGTGAAGTACTAAGTTGTGAGTCTGTCATGAGTAACTTTGTGAAGTTCTCATAGATATGGAATTCATGTACAAGATTGCTGAAATGCAATGTATGTCACCTCATGATTTGTTCCTTGGAGTGTGAATAAATGAACTGGCCAGTGTCCAAATTGAGTCCTGACTCTTTTGGATGAAACAATGTGACTTGTTAGCTCATCGTCAATACATTGTTTCTAACTTATTCACAAGCGACAAAGGAGTTGAGGAAATAACAGCTAGAAGGGTAAAATGGTAATGTAGTAAATCCCGACTAGCTGATGACATTCATGAAGGGTAAACATAGATAATATTCAGTGGATCCGCTCATTACAATTAGGTGAATTCTTGAGTAGAAAATAAATTCATTTGAACCGAGAGATTTTCAGTGTCAGCTCTTTAGTGGAGTCAGTTGGCATTAAGCTAAACTTGGAAAAGGTTTGTGAACTTTTGAGTCCAAGTGTTTAGCTCAAGCTTTGTTCATTTGGGTCCATGAGGTCACTGTCACGAATCACATCGATAGGAATAGTTAAACTGGAAGCTAAGTCAAAACAAGAACGAAAATTATCAAAAGGGTATTTTTGTCTTTTGAGACATAGGATGAAATGAATGTCAATAAATTTTTTGACAAGTTCATTTGATGACTTAATGTCACTCGGCCATAACTTGATTATTGGGCCTTGTGAATTAATTTCATTTCGTAAGAATTTTATTGAAAATTCTTAATGGGCTTTTCTCATGTTGTCATGAACAAATGAAGAAGCTTCTAGAAGCTCCTTCTAGATGAGAGATGGGCGCCCATAATACCCAAGGAAAGAGAGTTTATTTTGTGCATAAATGTATTTAGATACTTGCCAAAAGAAAAAGAGGAAACAAATTTGCATATGGATGCACATGGGAATCGGCCAAGCAAGGAATGGAACAAAAAATGAAACAAATCCAAGGGCTTCTAGAAGCCTATTTGGCCGAGTGACTCTAAGGGAAGGAGAGCAATATTTGCTCATGAATATGTGATATTTAATGAAAGAGGAAACTACCTTATTGAAGGTAAAACCTCCCCTATAAATAGAGGCCTCATTCCCTTCATTCCATTCATTCAACATAAGTTAGAGATTGAGAGACTCTCTTTCTAGACATTGTTGGCCGAACTCCTCTCTCTCTCTCTTTCTAGTTTATTTTCGATTTTTCTTGTTTTGGCACCTAGGTCATCACTCGACCTAGTGTTTAGCTCTGCGACTTCGAGACTCGTTCTTAAGTCGTAGTGTTTAAAAGTGCCCACTCACTGATTCCTTCTTTTCGAGTGATTTAGTGATAGAAACTTTCGTGGTTGCTCGAGGTGCCGAGGAAAGGAAGAGAGACGTGCTGCGAGGGGAGACGAGCGTTGCAAACTTTCCAAAAGCTTCTTCAAAGTTCAAGCTTCAAGAAAGGTTAGTAAACTTCTAGCTCATATTGGTTTTTAATTACATGTACTTGCACTTGTCTAGGTTAGTAAAAACTGTTTTACTTGTAAAAGAAATTTTTTAAAATTCCGCCGCTTACTGAAGCGTTAATTATTTTCTTAAACCCTAGATCGATTCCAACAGTTATGATGTTGACTTTCATAGTGTCGATATATTAAATAAGGATCTTGGGTTTCATCATCATCCTCTTGTGGTATTCGGGCTTGTTGGGAATTTTGGACTTGAAATTGGATTTGACTAGGTGGTTGAACATAAGGGGGATTTGGGTTGAACTCGGTTTCATATTGGGTTATGTTGAATGATGGAGGTTGGTAAAAAGATGAAGGTAATGGAGTCGGGTCAAACTCGGTGTTTTCAAAATTAGGAATTTGGTTTAATCCTAACTAATTTTGAGGAAATTGGATGGTCGGGGAATCTTGGGGTGGTGGAGAAATTGTAGGAGGTGTGTTTTGGGGTAGAGGATGTGGATGATGGGATCGAGACGAGTTAGACGATTTACGCAACATTGAAGTGTATGATAAAATTATTACTATATGATAAAATTCATAAGTATGGGAAATGAATTTTGAGAGAGATGTAGATGAATGAGAGAATTTGAGAGTGTTTTGTGTAAAACGATTGGAGATATATGA